>NC_046355.1:3756613-3933001 GCF_000738735.6 Corvus cornix cornix | reverse complement strand
GGGTGGAGGTGGTACGTTATCAAAGTCGGGAGGTGGAGCGGAGGGCTCTACTTGAGCCCATTCCTGTAGTTGCAGGGCTGTCTGGGCCACACCCTTTCGGGACTCAGTGGGACCCTGTTGTGGCTCGTGCTTCCGATGGAGCTTTTCTTCCATAGAAGACAGAGCACAATCAAAGTGTGGTTTCATTTGATGCATTGCCTCTTCTACTTGATGAGCCCATCTTTCCAATGCTTGTGGGTTCACGCAAGATCCTGGGGGATGAGCAGGTAGCTCATTTGTCACCTTTGTCATTGGTATGTCATCATCTGGCAGAGGAACAGTCTGTGGCTCTGGCCGAAAAACAGTCTGTGGCAGAGAAGCAGTCTGTGGTCCGGGATGAATCTCTGCTGGCAGCGGAGGTGGAGGGGGCAGGCAAGCAGGGTAGAGGCGCTGCTGACAAGAAGGACTGCCCGTTGCTCCGCCCATTGACTGGTCGACTGTAACTTCCGCGTTTGCCTTCAGTTTGCTCTGAGGCGCGGTGGCGGTAACTTCCTCTTTTGGCTCTGATTGCAAGAGCTCTTTCTCCTGCTCCTGCAGGAGCTCACTGACAGTCTCAAAGTGCTTCTCTGCTTTCTGCCCTTTTATCGCGCTTGGGCTTTTAAACAGTCCACTCAGCCCCCTGCACTGCGTAGTTCGGGCAGGAGTGACAACCCCAGCCGGTGTTGCAATTGCCTCCACTGCAGCCGCAGCTAGTTTTGACTCAGCTTGCATATTTTTCAAGGCATTTATAACAGTTCTCCAGGTGGGCCCTAAGTTTGTCATTTCTTTCCCTTTTCCCTGGATAGTACAGTCCCAGAGGTGATCCCCTACTTCCCTCCACTTGGCTGCATCGAAGAGGAGGGGGGGACTCGCAAATGTCCATGCTCCTGCGCCCATAAAACGAGCTTATTTAGATCCTTTTCCTTGGCCTCCTCCCCTCGCTTAGCAAGGATACTGAGGAGTAATTTCTGTGCTGCCGCAAACTCTAAATCCATGCTAGCAGAGTATCATGGAGGGAAGGTAGCGACCCTTCTTACTGGCCTGACCGACGTCCTTTGACTCGCAGTCGACACTCTCCGCCTGCAGTGTCTCTGTCGCTCGTCATCGTCACCCTTCTTTCGGTGATCAGCGAGCATATCTTCCTCTGAGGAACGGTCCCTGGTCGGGCGCCAGAAATAGCCAGAGATCTGCCAGGATGAACCACGCTTCTCATAGAGATACAATGGAACTCCGTTTATTCTATTGTCAGTCCCATAGTTATACCCTAATTCTCCAAGCACGCATAAGCAAGCTCCATACTATTGGGTTACAGCTACTGTTCACGCGGCCTTTAATAGCAAGCGATTGGTTACAGATTAATATGCACACGACTAACTAACATAAGTCTTCCTCTCTCTGTGGTCAGCATCCCCCTCCACAACATCCTGTTGGCTTGCCACATCAGCATTGCTCCTCTCTTTTTTCCCTAGTCAAGGACAGTTCACTAATATAGCTTGGATTGTGCACATACACATGTCCCTGTTCACTCAGCCATTTCTCTACAAAACTCCAAGCACACTTTCATCCTACCAAGATATTCACACCAGGAGTCATGATGTAATTGGTGCCTGAATGGATATTTGTGTCCTTTTCCTAGGCCTTCCCTACACCAAGAACTTTCGCCTCACTAACACCTCTTCGGCGTCCCTGACATTCAAGCTCTGCATTCCGGACGATGGTTCAGGGCCTGTTGTTACCTGCTATGACCAAATGCACAACAATACTGACCCATCCTGGAGGAAGGGAATTCATTTTTATGTGGAGCCAAAGGAGTTTACAATGACTCCCAGCCAAGGGACCATCCTCCCCCAGGGACACCAGGATATTGAGGTATGGGAAGAGCCCAGCTGGTGGGGCTGAAACTTCACTGGAGTGTGGGAGGGCTTTAGCTCTGCCAGCTTTGAGCATCGTGTGCGTGAGAGACCTGTGTGGATACAAAAATGCTGCTAGCAAGAATTTTCTTGGTATTTTCTAAGTCTGTGAGAGACTTTTCTCTCTCACAGAAGATAGTAGCAGAGTTCTATAAACAATGAAACACCTGCAACCTTGAGAAGCCTTGTTTATAGCTATAGTAGAAAAATATTTTGACAATGGATGTTTTAGGATTCTAGACAATCATCCCCAAGGGGTGGCTGATCCCTTGTCCAATTAGACTATGAAGAAAAAAGTCTATAAAAGGGTTTGTAAAATAATTAAAGAAATCAATCTTGCTGCACAATTCCTGCCTGCTGGATTTTCTCTCCTCCTCCCTACGGCTGCGGGACACGGTAATATTTTACGGCATTAATAGACCTGCACCGGTGTGAGGCCTCTGTTAGCTGGGTTACTGGGATGCTCCTGAAGGAGCTGTTTTGTCTCCAAAATCACAAGCTGAAACCGTGTACCAGATGATCAGTACAGAAGCCGTTCTTGTGCTTTTGAGAGAGATTTCTTTGATTGAAAGTGGGCAGAGGAAGGATGAGGACAGGAGGTGGCTGTTAGAGAGATGTCACTGTATAAAGCAGTTTGCTTTTCTTCCTGGTCTCATTTCTCCTCTCCTGGGGAGCAGATGAGTTGTGTTCACTGCAGGGATCTCCAGGGGAGACAGAAAAAACTCTGCAGCCATGAACTGCCCAGCACCTGCTGGGCCACACTTTGCCCTCAATTTCTTGCTGTAAAGCTGGACTAGTTCTGTTCAAATCAGAAGACTTCCTCTGCATTTATGTCATTGCAGTCAGATGAAAAATTGGCCCCTTAATTTGAATACAGTGGTGCATAGAGCTTTACTCTAATGTTTCAATTTAGCTGACCTATGCCCTGATAGAAGGGTGTGTTTAACAAATCCGGTATTGCCAGAAGGCTTGTGTTACTCCCAGAGACTGTGCTCTACACATGGACCAGCAGAAGAATTAAGGCAAAATCCTCCCCTTCCTTGCCATGAAACAAGAACTGGAGGACACCACACGTGGGCAATGAGCTTTTGTAAGGAAGAATTTACTGCTCTTCTCTTCCACCAGGTGACCCTGTGTTCCAACACCGTGATGGAATACTACCGGTATATCCTGGTGGTCATGGAGGGTGTTGGTGAGGGAGTGTTGGCACTGAACGTCACGGGCAGGTATCAGCATTTCCCTGGCCTCCCCCAGTGTCTTGGGGTGACCTTATGATGTGTATCCCATATCGCTGCCTATGCCCAGAAATTAATTCCTGTGCCTTTCTATGCCTCTAAACTGAGCCTGAGAGGGGGAAGGAAAAAAACTGAGCAAAACTTTTTCAAAGCAGTTTGCAGCTTGTTCAAGGTCACACACAGATAGCAATTTGTTTCCCAGCTGCGGCAGGGAAGGGGGGAGCACCCGGCTTGCTGCTCCCAGGACAGTTTTTTTTTTTGGCCAGTGGTTCAGCTGCTTTGTTCTCCGGAGAGAGACGGAGAGTTGAATTTTTCCTTCCCTGGAATTTCGGATTTTCTCCCTTTTCTACTGGACTGCTTGATTGCTTTAACATCAGAGCACATCGGGAGGACTTTCCACCGGGCACAGAGGGCCTGGCCCTGGCCCAAGCCCCAGCTCCGAGGAGACCAAAGGGAGGACTCTAACACTTTCCCAGGTTTTTCCTCCACAGCGAAAGATTTTATTATTTAGCATTATTTTCCTTTTCTGTGTGTTTGTTAAATAAATGGTTTTATCTGCTTCACTTTCCTTCGAGGAAAATTTATTTTTTCCCGACCCTGGTGGGGGAGGGGTGATTGTGCCTTCTCTCAGAGGATATATTTCTAAATTTGGCCAAACTGGAACAGGTTGCTACCCACAGCAGGGGTATATGATCTTCTTGGTGGCAAGTACAGTGGTCAGTTTGGTCTTGCCCTCTATTTCCTCGTCACTTCCTTTTCGCTGATTTCCAGGCAAATTGCTTTTGACACTTCTTAATTGTAGCTTCCCGCCGTTCCTCAGGTATCTCCCATTCAACAGGCACTAGTAATTCCCATCCACAAAGCAGGGTTACTATTTCAGCTGTTCTTTGCTCTACCTGGATGGGAATAGATTTGGCATTCGACACTTCATGCAATGAGAGCGTCGTTTTAGTGAACTACAATACCAATAGTTTTCACAGTCTAGACATTTACAGTTAACCCAGCTAGCATGTCCAGTATTGGGGTGAATCAGACAGGGTATATGGTATGGCACTGTTGGAGGTAGCAATTCCTCCTCCTTTTTAAATGAATCACAGGCTAAGGCCAGAATATGAGAACTCTCAGACCGAAATAGTCCTGATCCTCCTGTTTGGAGTGGAAGTATTCCTCCCCAAGAGGGGTACCGGAGGTGTCTCAGGACTGGTCCAGGCAACACTTGAAACCACTGCTATAAGCTTGGCTTTATTTCCCAATCAGGTGTGGTTCTTGGTGTACCCTTGGATCATTTGGGTTTTCCCAATGCATTACCACCCAGTTCCCGCTTAAGAGTTAACTTGGTATCACCAGGCGTAGATGTTATAGTCCACTCCTTAGGTTCTTCCACGGGTCCTTTGATTCTGCTGGCGTGGATCCACCCTCGCTCCTTGGTCCGGATTGCTGCCTCAGTCATCAGTAGCAGCTGAAAAGGACCTTCCCCTTGTGGAGTTAAAGATTGCTGTTTCCACATTTTTACTAGTACCCACTCCCCTGGATGGATATTGTGGATTTTAAAGTCTAAAGATGTGGTTTGAGGGATTATCCCTTTCAACCTCAAATCTTCAAGAGTCCTTGCAATTGTGTTGACATATTACTCCTTTAACACTCATTTCCCCTAATTCATAGGTAGCAGTTTCATTTTGAGTGGCCAGAAAGGGTAACCCAAACATCATTTTGTAAGGTGACACTCCCAGGTCTGACCTGGGTTGTGTCCGAACCCTCAATAAAGCCAGAGGTAGGCCTTTTACCCACGACATTTGAGTTTCATTAGTTTAGTTAAGGTTCTCTTTAAAGTTTGGTTCATCCTCTCTACCTGTCCTGAACTCTGTGGGTGCCATGGGGTATGTAGTTCCCACTTTATTCCCAAGGCTTGAGTTAGTTGATGTAGAACTTTTGATGTAAAGTGTGTCCCTCTGAGTCTATCCTATTAATCATTCCATACCTGGGAATAACTTGTTCTAAGAGGGTTTTTTGTTGCTGCCTGTTCTGAGCTTCCCCTCCCCCTCCCCAAGACACTTGCCTCTGCCATGTGCCCTGAGCTCCTTTGTTCTAAGCGCGGGCAAAACCAAATGTAACTCAAACTCTTTAGCAGTGTCTGATTGGCCGGTCACCCCGGGTCCTCCCCTTTCCCCTTCTCCGAACAGAAGAGACGATCAAGGGAGGCCCCGCCCTCTCTTGGCTCTGCTACCCTTTCTGCGAACGTCCCTTGTCTGTTTCTTTTGAAAGCTTCTAACTGTGGGAGATTGAGCAAGCAGAGAGCTATATTTCTCCCTCTTTGCTTCTGCTGGTGGTATTTGCTTTGCAGCTGATACAGTTACCGATTTTAGAGCTACTAAAGTGCTAGATTGCCCGTGCTACCTCTCTGGGTTGCTCGAGGCTTTCTAAGGCATTAAACCACTAGCCTAGCCAGTAAAAAGCTGAAAAGATACCTCCTCACTTACATACTACATTGGCTGTGGCTCTGACAGTGGGAACAGCTTCCACCCAATGGGTAAGATGGTCTGTTATTACTAACAAGAATTTTCACCTCTGTACTTGGGTGAGTTCGGTAAAGTCCACTTGGATACTTAGAAAGGGTTGAAGAGGCAACTCATGACCTCCTGGAGTTGTTTTTCTCATCACCTTTTTATTTACTTTTTGGCAAACCATACATCTTTCAGTTATTTGTTTAGCTAACCCATAAGTTCCAATGCACCCATAATTCCTTAGAAAGTGATCACACAAAGCCTTGGTACCCCAATGAGTTTTTTGATGCATGTCTTCTAATATTTTTCTGGTGAGTGATTTATTAAGTAACTGCCTTCCGTCAGGAAGTTTCCATTTTCCACATTTGTCTGGCTTTCCCCCTATCTTACTTAATTCTTTTTCCTCGGTTTCACTAAATTTTGGAATCTCCAATTTTTCGTTCTTTGAGGTCAAAATTAGCATAACCCTTTTTATCCAGTTTTCTGCAGCATCCTTAGCAAGTCCTTCATGTATCAACCCCTTTCCCTTTGAATTAAGTAATCCCCTTTCTTCCCAAATTTTCCCAAAGGTGTGTACTACTCCAAAAGCGTACTTTGAATCAGTATCTATAGTTCCCTTCTTGTGTGCTAAATATTCCAGTGCCCTTTTTAGGGCATATAATTCGCAAGTCTGAGCTGACCAGTTTGAGGGTAATTTTCCTTTTTCAATGGTTTGCATAGTTCCCCCATCAACTAAAGCATATCCTGACATTCTTTTTCCTTGTACACATCTGGAAGAACCGTCTACATATATTATTTCTCCTTCTGAAAGGGCTTGTTCCTCGAGATCTTCTTGAACTTTGGTTTGGTATTGGATAATTTCTAAGCAGTTATGTGTCAGGTTATCTTTCAGCTCTCCATATAAGAATTGAGCTGGATTTAGACTCCTGCTCACTTCCAGTGTCAAATCATCACTATCTATCAGAATTGCTTCATTTTTTAGCATCCTAGAGTCTGTTAACTGTTTTTCAGCTTTCTGGTTTAGCACATTTCGAACTGCATGAGGTGTGTACTCTATCAGCTTGCTCCCAAAAAGTAAGCTTATGACTTTCTTCTACCAAGATTGCAGTAGCTGCTATAGCTTGAATACATATTGGCCAGCCATGGCTTACTGGATCTAACATCTTTGACAAGTAAGCTATTGGTCTCTTCACTCCTTCCCACTCCTGGACCAGAACTCCATGAGCTACTCCATTTTCCACATTCACATACAGATGAAAGAGTTTTTCTAATGAGGGTAAGCTTAAAGCTGGTACTGAGGCGAGTTTCAATTTCAGTTCCTCTAATTTACCGTTATCCTCTTTGGTCCATTTTGTATCATCTCCTTCTGTCAACTTTTCATACAGAAATTTTACAGCTAGTGTGGATCCTTCGATCCGTAGTCTACAATATGCCAATAATCCAAGTAGCTTTCTAATTTCTCTCTTTGAAGAGGGAGGGGGAAGGGATAGAATCCCTTCGATTCTCTCAGGGTTTAATTCTCGACTTCCCTTGCTTATTAAGTGACCAAGATATTTTATTTCTGATTCTACAAATTGCAGTTTCCCTTTTGATACTCTTAACCCCTTTTCTCCAAGAAAGTTCAGAAGTTTTATCGTTGCTTCTCTGACTTCACTTTCAGCTTCCCCAGATAAGAAGAGATCATCCACATACTGGATGATTTGTATTTCTGGTGGAGTAGGGAAGGCTTGTAATATTGTTTCTAAAGCTTGTCCAAATAGGTTTGGCAATTCTGTAAATCCCTGTGGTAATCTTGTCCATCTCAGTTGCTGCTTTCTCCCGGGATTTGGATCCTCCCATTCAAAGGCAAAATATCTCGGCTTTCTTCAGCCAGTGGGCAGGTCCAGAAAGCATCCTTTAAATCCACTACACTAAACCACTGCTGCTGGGGTGGGACTTTACTCAGGAGAATATAGGGATTGGGTACCACAGGATAACGAGCCCAAGTCCTCTCATTAACTTCCCGTAAGTCTTGCACTGATCTATAAGTGCCATCAGGCTTTCTTACTGGTAGAATAGGGATGTTATGAGGAGACATACAAGGTTCTAATGTCCCATCCTTTATTAGTCCCTCTATTACTGGTTTTAAGCCTTCTCGTCCTTCTAAGGATATAGGGTACTGACGTACACGTATGGGACATTCTTCTTTCTCAATTGTGACCCTTATGGGGTCAATGTCCAGTCCTCCTCTATTCCCTTCTCCAGCCCAAACTCCTTGTTAATTTTTTTTTTCATCTTCTTG
The DNA here is from genome assembly GCF_000738735.6 of Corvus cornix cornix. Classification (NCBI taxonomy): domain Eukaryota; kingdom Metazoa; phylum Chordata; class Aves; order Passeriformes; family Corvidae; genus Corvus; species Corvus cornix. The sequence goes on along the minus strand of NC_046355.1, from coordinate 3,925,056 downwards.
ACCAAGTTTTAAAATTCTAGCCATCATTTTCCCTTCTTCTGGTATAACTCCTATTCCCAACTCCACCTGTAAATCCCTCCCTAATAAATTGCTACCTGCCCCAGGGACTAATAAAACATCCCCCATCCAAATTCTGGTTTCCCCTTCGATTACCACGTCTTTTATGACAGGAACTGTAAAACTTTCTCCTTTTGCCCCTGTTACTTTTACGGTATCTTTACTTATACTACAACCTTTTGGAGTATTCACTAGGCAGGTTCTTTCAGCCCCTGTATCAACCACAAATTCTAACTCCTCCTCCTGGGGACCGACTTTTAAAGTTATCACAGGCTCTAGATGGTATTTGTCCCCCAGAAAATAGAGCCGGTGACATCCCTATTCCTCGTCTGGGCCTATTTCTCAGAAGATTTTCACATCCCTCTTTAAGTGAGGGCATTCTCTTCTAAAATGCCCTTCCTCTCCACAGTAATAGCAAGCAGTTTTAGAATGCTCCTGAGTTTTTGTTTGTACTGAGTTCCTGTTTTTCCCCTTTTCTCCTTTTCTAAAGCCTGAATTTCTAGGAGTGGTATTCGGAGACCTCAGATTCCTTTGAAAGTTACTTTCTCTCATAGTGGCTACCATAATTTTGGCTTCTACTTTGGCTTTTTCTTCATCCCTCCTGACATAAACTTTTTGAGCCTCTTTTAATAAGTTGTTTAATGATCCTTTGTGCCAGTCTTCCAAATTTTCTAGTTTCTTCCTAATATCTGGCCAAGCATGAGTGACAAAATTGACTCTTAATAAAGCCTGCCCAGCTACTGTCTCGGGACCTATCCCAGAAAATTGTTCCATATTTCTCCTAAGTCTCTCTAACCATTCAGTTGGAGACTCTTCCTCTCCCTGTTGCCCTTCAAAAGCCATTTTTAAATTCTGCCTTTGAGGTGCTGCCTCTTTTATTCCTTTGATTATTAGATTACGGTAATCATTCATATTCCTTCGCCCAGCCTCTTCATTGTGATTCCAAGCAGGAAGTGTCAATGGCATCTTCTGGCCTCCTGGCAGTCCCTGCTGGTTTTCTCTTTCCAAATTCTCATACCTGCGACTCTAATAATTTCTTGTTCCTCTTGAGAAAATAGTATTTTCATTATTGCTTGCATCTCTTCCCAGGTGAAAATGTTTGGGCCTAAACATTGATCTAATTGTTCAGCTCTACCCACAGGATTGTCTAATAATCCTCTGACCTCCTTTTTAAAATTTCTAACCTCTGAAGAAGTGAGGGGGATGTTTACAAATCTTGTTCACTCAGCTCCCATTGGAACTTCCCTTAAAGGGAACAAATGGACCTCCCCATCCCAATTCTTGTGTCCTTTTTCTCTTATGATACTTCTTTCCTGTCTTGGGGGGTGTCGGGAGATGGCTGTTCTGTAACTGAGCTCCCCATACTTTGGTCGTTGCCAGGGGAACGGTGCAGGAGAGGGATGGGGGGTAGGAGGTGGGAATCTGTCGCGATAGAGGGGAAGCCCAGACGCTCAATATGAGTGATCAGCAGGAATCCGATTTATTGATTATACCAAAACTCCTTATATACTAACAATAATAGGCTACATGCATATTCGTAAAGGCGCATTCTAAGTGGTTCACGTCGACTAAGCTGATCCTAAAACCCCTCCTTAGTCCCCCTTTTGTGGTCAGCAGTTCTGCTTTTTTCCCTGGCCTTCTAACCACAGATGTCCATTGTTATACTGCCAAAACCTAACCTTGCTGGCTCTGCAAATAAACCCATAGCTCAGCAGTAAGGCTCAATGGTGGTTCAGTTATTGAGCAAGATACATGTGATATTCTGCAACTTCAGTTGTTACATAGGATGTGTGGTGCATTGTCTTATGAGACCTTGCTCAGCTAACTGCAAGGGTCTATGTGCCCGTTCTCACGTAGCCAGCTTCTCAGATCAGTAAGCTGCAAAGAATCTGTATATCCCGAATCTATATGTCCCTTTTCACGTAACCAATCTCTCACAGGAATCCTCTCCGAGGCTGATTCCTCCAGGAGTGGGGGGGGCGTAGGCAGGGACTGCCACCAGAACGGCCAAGGGGACAAGTTCTTCCGGTGGATACCAGAGTTTGGCATGGACTCTCTGCACACGGTCCACAGCAGCCATGGCGGCAGGACTCTGTGCTGCTGGCGGACCCAGTGCGGCCCACGGGGCCGAAGCCGGGTTCCATGGAGCAGTGGCAGACAACACAGCGGGGGCAGGGGCTGGTGGAAGGGCTGTGGACATCGGAATCGGGGCCGGAGCCGGGACCAGGGTGGCGGGGGACCCCAAAAGCAGTGGGCTGGGCTCCCACAGGACCCGCAAATGCAGCCTGGTCTGCCTGGATTCAGGGGACAGCAGCGTCTACAGGAGCTGTGCAGGGATGCGCAGATGCCAAAAGAGACTCTGGGACAGATGGACACGCTCCAGCAGGCTCAGCCTCCCACGCTGGGGCAGGGAAAGAGCGTGAGGAGACCCCCGCTGCAGAGGAAGGAGCGGCAGAGAAAGTGATCCCTAGGGACTCCAAGGGAACCCCCCTGGTGTTACCAGCCTCTAACCCCGTCTCACATTCGGGAGTTGTGTTATGTAACGGAGCGATTCTTGATAACTTTGTTGCACCGTGTAGCCCAGAGCTTCAGAACACTGGGTGGAAGGAGTGGTATTTCTCCCCAGCTCCCTTCTGGAGACTTTGCTATGCCAACAAAGAATCACTGAATGCTCGTAGCACCTCCTGTCCAGCAAGGGAGGGAGGATGAGAAAAAAGCCTGACTTTGTCTCTTAGCTTTCCTGCTCATGCACAACTGAAAGCTGTTGACATCCTGGACTTGCTCCCATGGTGTTGGGCCCATTGTGCCCCTCCAAATATCTTCCTCTACCCTAAAAACAACTGATGGAGATGGAAAATGCAGTAACCAGTCTAGTTACAGGAACAGGCCCGGGTGTCAGCTACAAATCTGTGCTACCTTCTGTCTACTGCCGTGACCTACCGAAACAGGGGTCGGTAAAAAAAAGGGTTTTTTCATAAATGCGCCTGCTCTTTCATTTTTCTTTTCTTTTCTGAGTGCTGCCAACCCTCTTGTGCCCTGAATGGCTCTCCAAGTCTCTACCCAAAGTCCTGACCCAAGCTGTGATGCTTCCAGCCAGGATCCCACCGTGAGGGGATAGCGAGAGTCCTGTGTGTCAGCCCTGGTCTGGAGGCTGAGCTGGAGGTGACAATTATCCCTTTTCCGATGGCCTGTGAGCGGTGACTGCCAATTCTCCAAGGGCCGTGGCACGTTTCCTCTGGGAGCGGGAGGTCCATTGTTACAAAGCTTCCTTTTTTACAGAGGAAACATCTTCAGTTTCATTTTCTCCCTGTAGTGGAAGAAGAAACATGACTTACAGCTACTATTGTAAATAAACCAAAAGCATTTCAGACAGATTTGTTAAGTAGAAGTTTCTACTACTCAAGGCACAGCCCCACTCTTTTTACAGGGTTTCCATTGAATGCAGTGTGGAATCTGCTCAAGTAGGAACTGCTGGGGGATGCTTATTGAGATGTATTTTTTCTTTAGGATGCGACTGTCTCCAAACTGAGGATCATTTAACAAATGGTAAGTAAATCAGTGGTGTCTCATTTAAGGTATGGAATGGCAGAGCGATGCAAAGAACTGTAGAAGCAGGATATGATGTTCGCCAACCAGAAAAAGAAAATGTGACTCTTCTTCACTGGGCAGCAGCAAACAACAGACAGGAAGCTGGTGAAGTAAGCTGGGAGTCCCTGTGACAGTAACACAGCATATTCTGCCACTGTTACCTATAATCACTTTGTTGCTTTTGTACTTGAAGACAGAGGAACGCACTGCCTGAGAAGAAAAGGGCAGACAGCCCAGTTTCTTTAGATGTGAAATCACATAGTACATGAAATCATGAAATGTTCCCTGGTTTGGTTTTTTAACGAAGTGTCCTGTTTTAAAAGTCAAATGTCTGCTAAGGAAGTGGGAACCTTCCTGGAATGGCAAGAAGATCGCTCTCTCCAAATCATTATAACTTCGAAAATTATGGGACTGAAAAAAATGCAGGAAAGAAGTAGCAGTTCTTTAGCACAGAATATGCACAGAACAAACCCCAGCACACGCACAGGAGGTTCCCCCGCGAGGGCCGTGTTTGCCCTTTGCTGCAGCTTCTGGCCATGCCCGGCAGGGGCCGCTGGCGGCTGCGGCGGGCGGCGGGGCGGGGGCGGATCCGCGCGGCCGGCAGGGGGCGGGGCGGGGGCACTCGCGGCCGGCAGGGGGCGCTCCGCTGCACGCTTGGCCCTCAGCGGGGGCGGGGCAGCGGCGGCTCGGGACACAACGGAGCGAAGGGAGCGATTCCCCGGGGCACTCAGGGACGGCGGACACAGCCCCGGCTCCAGGCGGCACACCGTGCACCGTCTGTGCATTCCCGAGCGGCAGGGAGGCAGGGAAAGCAGGCACATTCGATCACACTGCCGAATTGCAGCGTAGCAAAGTCCCGAAGCCTAATGCACAAAAGCTCCCGCAGCAACCACGCAAGCGACTGCCCCGATCCCGCCGGCGGTAAGGGAAGCAGGCAGTTTTACACCGCAGTCACTGATTCCAGGATTCCCGTAAGTCTCGGGCAGAGCGTACACCTTTTGCACGATGTGCGACTGCCTGGGCAGCCTTTAAAAACAAGTGCCCTAAAGCAAAGCCCTCCATCCTCCCCAAGGTTTCCCGGCTGCCAAATCCTAGTTACAGTGACAATCCTCTTGGCGCAAAAGATCATGGGATAGATACCTTATGGTTAGGAATCCCCACCCAAGCCGGTGTCCTTCAAGGGAGTTGGAGAGAGAGGGAAGGTCTCCCCGAGCCTCCTTTTCTCCAGGCTGAGCCCCCCCCCCGCTTCTCCTCAGACTTGTGCTCCAGAGCCTGCCCCAGCTCAATTCCCTTCTCTGGACACGCTCCAGCACCTCAAAGTCTTTCTTGCAGTGAGGGACCCAAAACTGACCCCACGATTCAAGTGGGGCCTCAGCGGTGCCCAAAACCAGGGGGACAGTCACTGCCCTGGTCCTGCTGGCCGCACTGTTGCTGACCCAGGCCAGGAATGCCAATGTCCTTCTTGGCCACCTGGGCACACCTGGGCTCGTGTTCAGCAGCTCTTGGCCACCACCCCCAAGGTCTTTTTCTGCGGGGCCATTGGAAATTGCACAGAACGGTCAGTGCAATGGGGGGAGTTTAGTAACAACTCCAGGCAGCCCAGTCTGATTTAGGGGACTCTGTGGCCGCTTTGCTAACAAGTCAAGGCGGCCCAGTTCCCTTAAGGGCTCTGGTGGGCCGCCTAAAGTAACCAGCCCGTAAGCGCTGCAGGGGGATGTTGTTGAGCCAAGTGCAGGGTGTAAACTGTGTCCTTGGACACCAATTCCCACTCTTCAGAACGTTGGTTTCTGCAGTGATCCCTCCTGCCCGTGGCCGAAGCGCCTTCTGCGCGCCCGCGTTGCCGGCCGTGCTGGCGGCGCAGCCACGGAGGAACGGCCCGCTCCGCGCGGGCCCCCGCGGCCGCCGCTCCCCAGGGCACGGCCGAGCGCTCCGCGCGCGCAGCGGGACAGGGGGCGGAGCTGCGTCGCTCGCGCTGCTCGGCCCGCGGGCGGAGCGCGCGCCACCAATGGGGAGCCGCGGGACGGGCGGGGCTGGGCGGGGATTGGCCGGGGCCGCGGGGCGGGGGCGGGCCCGAGGGGCCGGTGCCGCTGAGGGGCCGTGGGGGCGCAGAGCGGGAGCGGTGGCGGCAGGGCGGGCGCGGGCGGGGCGCGGGCGCAGGTTCGGGTTCGGGTTCGGGTTCGGGGTTCTGGTTCTGGTGGGGCAGTGACCCCCCGGCGAAGGGAGTGACCAGCCCCCGGCGGGGGACTGACAGAAGCCCCGTGGGGAAGTGGCCCCAGGCGTGTGGGTGGGTGCGTTCCTTCCTTGCCGTGGGTGGGATCGGGCCTGGAAGGGAGCAAGCCGTGTGGGGCAAAGGAGGAGCGGCGAGCCGCCTTCCCCTCACATCGCTTCCGAAAAGAAGCTACGGGCTACTAGAGGAGTGGCCTTCAAATGGGACAGTGGGGATTCGGATGACATATTTAAAATTTTTTTTTTGCTGTTTGGGTGGTCAGGCGTTGGCACAGGTGTTGCCCAGGGAGGTGTGGTTGCAGAGGGTAATGGTCAGGCTCAGTCAATGTCCAGATAATGGATCAGGGGTGGCGGCGATGAGGCACGTCGGGCCAGGAAGTCAGTCCGTAGTCCAGATTTATAGGATGATGATCTTTAGCATAAGAAGTGTTTGATCAGCCGAAAGAAAGCTGTAGTGCATGTTGCACAGAGAGAATCAGGTGTTGCCGAGTAAGTCATTCTCCATTCCCACTGAATTTTTGCTTGGATAGGATTCTGTCTTGTTTTCTGTGGTGTAAATGACATATATGGAGCAAGGAGTCTGGGCAAAAGCATCCAATTGACAAGGTCCAGTACAGGTAATGTTATAGCAGTAGCAATTTCTCAAATTGAGAAAGGCAGTTAAGTTTACAGGACTTTATTTCCAGAGGTTTATGAGAATGTGGTGAAACTTGTTTTTTCCTTTTGCCTGTATGTGTAAGTAATAAGCCATATATTATCTATGCATCTTAAAAGAAATTTCCAGTTAGCAGGAAGTTTAATGGATTACTTTGATATCATTGCAGTGCTCCAAGCAGTGTCCCACTAATGTCACCCTTGAAAACTGGAATGTGAAGGACCAACAGCTTGCTCATCTTCATGCCTGGGTCACTTTGTTGCATGCATGGCAGTGCTGTTAAATTTGTTTCTTCCAGAATAAAAAAAAAAAAAAAAAAAAAATTGGAGGATTGTTGGGGGTGTGTATTGGATTAACTTTTGTCCTGATATTTCCTATTTATTGCTACTCTGTGGTCAATGTCACCTCTCAAGTTTGAAGATCACCTATGAAATCTCTGTAATATGCTGGGAATTTCAAATATAGAAGTGTCAATATTTGCAAAATATTGGGTTAAATAAAATCGAATGGGAAAACACAGCCAAAGCTTCTGGTAATTACTTGGAGCAGTAACCAAGTTGTTTGGTTGGATTATTGTAGGAAGAAAAGTTACAAATGCTCCTTGAGGAGGGCACAAGAGGCTGAGCGACTCCCAGACTGCCTTAGATCTACCTAAGGAAAAGAATCCATGCCAGTGTTGTAGTGTGTAACCTTTATGGATTGTCAGCATTCCATTTCCGGATGGAATGGAGTGGGGAGAGGGGAACTTGCAATACCTCTGGGAAGGGAGGATGCCTTCCCACCTGGGAAAGGTCTGTCACAAATGGCATTGCTGAGCTCAGGGCTCCATCTCTGCAGCATAAGGGTGGTTGCAAAGGAATGGGATTGCTCGGTTCCAGTTTCACTCTGACCGTGAGAATGTCAACAGGAGAATGTGCTGTTGCCTCGTGGTGGCAGCCAAACTATTTCCTGCTCTTCCTTAGCAGTCTAAGGTTCTGATCATGTGTTAACCGAGAGCTGCACTGCCTCAGTTGGTTCTATTCCATAATGCAGAGCCTTCGCTCAAGGTTAGAAGTGATGTGCAGTTGAAGATAAAACTGTAATAGCATATTTTTTCTGCTTTATTTCCTACAGGATAAAGTCTCAATGTGTGTATCAAATCAAAAGCTGGCTTTACTTTTAGATGATGGATACAGATCTATGTTATGGCTACTGGACAGGTAATGAAACTATTTTTTTTAAATTATGCTATCCAAACTTTAAAAATATATTTTCCATTAAAAATGCAAAAAATTTTTGCCGTCCGAGGTAATGTAAAATACGTGTTTTATCATCTTCCTGTAGTATAAATCAAAACAACAAAAACTATCTAGAAGTATATGTTGCACCAGCTACATCTCTATAAAGTAGCCTGGAAAGATTGGAGAATCAGTACAAGAATAAACCAAAGGAAAGGTCTTCTGAGCAGAGGAAGTGAAAACAGGAAACAGATGAGTTCCGAAGGGAAAATATAAAAGAGAGAAACAATTGCCAATGTTTTTGCAAAAATAAAAAAGGACAAAGATGTGTGGTTACATCTTGTAGCTAGAGATATTGAGAATTATATATTTTAAAATTCTAATCTGGACAGAGACGATGTGTAATCCAGGTTATGAACTAATAAGAGTTGTAAGAGTTATGAGGCATAGTCACGATAAGAGTTGTGAGAATGAGCTTCAACAAACTCTGTGTCCACTGTAAAAGAGTTACAGAGGAGATGATGTACTCATAGCTGGCATAGAGCAGTCAAGTTACGAAGCCTTTCTTGTTTAAGCAGGAGATAGAAAAGAGGAGGCCTCCAGTAAGGCACTCCCAGAAGCCAGAGGCAGAGCAGCGATTGTCCTGGAGCCGCCAGTTCCCAACCAAGGTTCCAAGAACGATGTGGCAGTACCAGAGGAGAAGACTTTTGGTGTGGTGCTGGAAAAAATGCTCCAGCAGCAACGGCAGATGTTCCCATCTGCAGGGCACTTAGAGCCATCAGCAATGGAGAAGAAGGATGAGGATGAATTCCACACGTCGGATACTCCTGGCAGGAGACTTGACCATACCTGGTGCCTCCGTGAGAGCTGCAGGACTGGAGACGGAGGAAGCCCTTTGGACAGGACTCGCTGCTCCCTCAGAGCCGCGGCTCTCAGCAGAACCGGCTCATTGCTGAGGATGCATGTGGCCAGGAAGAGCCTTGCAGAGGAATAGGAGGCCAGCTCATTGCAGTCAGGGAATGGCTGACGGTGTTTCCCAGCAGAACTTTCCTGGAGGTGCCAGTTCCAGTCCGTGACTCGCAGGATGCTGTAGCGCTGCCATAGGAGAAGGCCTTTGGCATGGTGCTAGAGAAGATCCTCGAGCAGCAAAGGCAGGTGTTGGCAGCTCCAGGGAATTCCCTGACGTCAGCAGTGGAGGAGCAGGATGAGGAAGATCTCCACGCTTGGGATACTTGTGGCAAGAGCCTCCATCCCTGCCAGAGCCTCGGTGAGAGCTGCCGGAGCGCAGACGGAGGAAGGCCTTTGGACAGGTGCAAGGTAGGAATGATGCACGGTCCCCAGTCGTGGTGTGAGCAGAAACATTTCTTCCAAGCATCCCTAGCTTTTAGAATAGTTTCACTCTCAGGTTCGAATAGCGTGAGCCTGGCAAGCCAATAGTCTAAATGTTCAGATGTCTGCTACCCAATACTAGACATGAACTCAAGTCTCTCCTAGCAACATCAGGCTTTTTCCCTAAGCCAAGTGCTGGAGGAGAATTTCTTCTGCAAAACTCCTGTGCTTCTGCTGCTTGTTCCATTTTAGAAAGTTTCCTCCATCGGCCCTGCCTTGATTGAATAGTCTTTTCTCTTCTAACTAGAAGCTCCAGGTTCTCTTCTTACAAGTTGTCTTTGTTTTGTTTGCCCACAGACAGGAGTCCCTCCTCCATCACAGCCACGGCAATCATCCAAACCTGCTTGTGGCTGAGGATGCAGATGGCCAGGAAAGGCCTGGAAATATATTTGGAGCAAGCCGTGTCCAAGAAGATTTTCCTGGAGAAAAGCATGCTTGCAGCAAGTGTCTTGGAGCTGCCAGTTGCCAGTCCATGACTCCAAGGATGCTGCGGCACTGCCAAAGGTGAAGAGTCTCAGAGAGTTGCCAAACAAGGTCCTCCAGCAGGAAAGGCAGATGTTGGCAGCTCCAGGGAATTCCCTGATGTCAGCAGTGGAGGAGCAGGATGAGGAAGATCTCCTCACTTAGGATCCTTCTGGCAATAGCCTCCATCCCTACCTGTCCTGGACTGTAATGTATACTGTTACCATCCCCATGAGCTGTTGGAACCAGGTGGGGTTGTGTTTCCTCGTGTCTTCCCCCGGTTTATCTTTCTGATAATGGCCCATCATTGCCCTGCCGCATGACTCAGGGATAACTCTCCCTGGAGTATCTTTTGCAATGAGCCCATCAACACCTGGCCTCCTGACTCATCATCCTATTGTGAGATCCTCCACCTAGAGGGACCAAGTGTTCCATCCTAGATATAATCTGAGATTCTGAACAGCAGAGATAATCTTCCCACTGGATTTCCAGAGGACAGGAGCTACATAGCCACCACTGGACCTTCTGAGGAAGAGCAGACCCTTTCTACAGGATCACCGCTTTAAAAGGACTGCAGCCACCATTCCACCGCACTGCTACCACCATCCTGATTAACAGGGTGTCAGGTTGTATCCTGACTCTGTCAGTTTAACCCAGTGTTTTCTGCCTTTTTTTCCTTTTATTTCCCTATTAGATTGTTATTCTGACTTGGTGTCTCCCACTAGTTTGTTTTCAAGCTAGTACATATTTTGGTGCCCAGTGTGGAGCTGGGTGCTGAGAAAAGTTAGAATTACACTTTTGTATTGTAGAAGCCACCTACTCACTATGATGTTCAGCATTCTTACATGGGTCTTGTACCTAGCTCTCTATATTTTTCGCACATGGGGAACTATCTGCCGGTTTTAATGCTCCTGTGTAGACCAGGGTATGGTATAAAATTTGCTTTATTAGTCTATTATGCCTACTGCATGATAACCTCCGAGGCAATGAACATAATTTGGAATATATACTCAACTTTGTCTGCTTGTCCTACTCTAGGCTGCTACATCTGGGGCCTCAACAATCATACCCAGTCCCTGGGGGGAGGATTAAAGAATGTTTTTTTCCAGCCTTTCAAGCCTGACACAGCAGTTTTTGAAAATATTGAGTTCCTTCTGGATGTCAAAGAAAGCATAACCTTGCTGTTAGTTCTGCTTTGTCTTCTCTGTACAGTGTACACCATGCTTAGAATCAGAGCTATGGCACAGCATCCTCAGGATGAGAGGGAAAAAAAGAGCAGAGCAACAAACAGCATGTCTACACAGACTGACACAGGGGAGAAAGAAACCAAATGCAAGACAACAGCATCCATGTCTACGCAGACTGACACAGAGGAGAAAAAACCAAATGCGCTGTCAGCATCTCCACACAAACCATCACTGAACCAGAATAGCCTACACCGATTGCAGTTGCCCCTGTTCAGAAGAAGAAATCAAAAAGCAAATCAGTCGGCATAGTCACTGACAAGGATGCAGCAGGACCTTCACTCCCAGCAGTAGAGACAGAGCCAGAGATCATCACTCGGTCGCTATCCCTGGGTGAGCTGCGTGACCTGCAGAGGGAATTCACCCGCCAGAAAGACAAGACTATCCTGACCTGGCTGCTCCACATTTGGGACGCTGCAGCCAATGACACCATTCTGGATGGAAGTGAGGCCAGGCAACTGGGATCTCTGTCCCGGGATGTGGTCATTGACCAGGGGATCGGGAGAACCCAAGAAACTCTCAGCCTCTGGCGGCGACTGCTGACAAGTGTAAGGGACAGGTACCTTTGTAAAGAAGACCTCCAGGTGCCCCAAGGAAAATGGAGCAGAATGGAACAAGGTATCCAATGCCTGAGGGAATTGGCTGTGCTGGAGATCATTTTCTCAGAAGGCAAGAGATTTCCTAAGAGCCCAAATGGTGTCCAGTGCACATCACAGATGTGGTTGATGTTCGCACACCTTGGACCAGAGAAGTACTCCCATTACCTGGCAACGCTGCAATGGAGGAAAGGCGAGGACAGGGTGGGCATCTTGGTCCACAAACTGAGGATTTACGAGGATACTGTCACAGCCCCATTTTGCACCCATGTCTTGTCCGTGGAAACAAGGCTGGCTGAGCAAGTCTGGAGCTAGATTGAAGAGGGCCATCAGAAATTGAAAAAGGAACTTAAGGAAGAGATTTACCCGATCTCGCCAGAACCAGCAAGAGTCTCTGCCATTAGGAGCAGGTGTCCCCCAACCAGGGAGAGGATACACCCCACGAGGTAATCTCTGGTTTTTCCTTCAGGAACATGGAGAAGACATGAGTAAGTGGGATGGAAAACCCACCTCCTCCTTAGCAGCTCGGGTACGTGAACTAAAAAGAGGGACAACTACCACAAGAAGTCATCTAGAGTCAACATGCTCCGGTCTCCCGCACACAGAACTCCAGACGGTACCGGAATGATAATATGACCGATCCTCTTGAAGGGACCTCAGGAACGTATTCACCGGAAGGGAGCAACGTGCAACATGACCAGGAATAGAGGGGCCCTGCCTCTAGCCAGGTAGAGGAAAGGGAATCGGGTCTTTTGGACTGTGTGGGTCCGATGGCCTGGCACATCTGACCCACAAAGATACACGGCTTTGGTTGACACCGGTGCTCAATGTACTCTGATGCCATCAAGGTATGTGGGAGCAGAACCCATTTCTATTTCTGGGGTGACAGGAGGATCCCAGCAGCTGACTGTACTGGAAGCTGAAGTGAGTTTAACTGGGAACGAGTGGCAGAAACACCCATCGTGACTGGCCCGGAGGCCCCGTGCATTCTCGGCATAGACTATCTCAGAAATGGATATTTCAAGGACCCAAAAGGACATCGTTGGGCTTTTGGGATAGCTGCTGTGGAGACAGAAGATATCAGACAACTGAGTACCTTGCCTGGCCTCTCAGATGACTCCTCTGCCGTGGGACTGCTAAGAGTTGAAGAACAACAGGTGCCAATCTCCAGAGCAACAGTGCACCGTCGGCAATACCGCACCGACAGAGACTCTGTGGTTCCCATCCATGAGATGATTCGTAAACTGGAGAGCCAAGGGATGGTCAGCAAGGCCCGCTCACCTTTCAACAGCCAGTGCGTAAGTCCAGTGGAGAATGGAGACATGGCACCCCTGAGAGGCTCGAGTCAAACAATGGGACTCATTTTAAGAACAGCCTCATCAAACACCTGGGCCAGAGAACACGGTATTGAATGGATATATCATATCCCTTACCATGCACAAGCTGCCAGGAAAGTTGAATGCTGCAATGGACTACTTAAAACCACCCTGAAGGCACTTGGTGGGGGGACCTTCAAAAATTGGGAAGTGAACTTAGCAAAGGCCACTTGGATGGTCAGTACCCGAGGGTCCATCAATCGAGCTGGTCCCGCCGAGTCTGAACCCTTGCACACAGTGGATGGAGATCGAGTCCCTGTGGTACACATGAGAGGTATTTTAGGAAAGACTGTTTGGATTAATCCCATCTCAGGCAAAGGCAAACCCATCCGTGCGATTGTCTTTGCTCAAGGACCTGGTTGCACTTGGTGGGTAATGCAGAAAGATGGGGAAACGCGTTGTGTACCACAAGGAGACCTAATCTTAGGTGAGAACAGTGTGTAGGGTTTCATTGTATATATGTATATGTGTGTGTGTGTGTGTGTGTGTGTGTGTGTGTAGAGTTTAAGGAAGGTATTGATTTGGGATGATATAGATGGTAATAGAATAAGGGGTGGATTATGTTCTGGGTTGCAGTGTATTCTATTACCATCCTCATGAGCTGTTGAAACCATGTGGGGCAGTGTTTCCTTGCCTCCTCCCCCCGGACTATCTTTCTATTAATGGCCTATCAACACCTGGCCTCCTGACTCATATCATCCCATTGTGAGATGCTCCACCCAGAGGGAGGAACCAAGTGTTCCATCCTAGATATAATCTGAGATTCTGAATAGCAGAGATAATCTTTCCACTGGATTTCCAGAGGACAGGAGCTACATAGCCACCACTGGACCTTCTGAGGAAGAGCAGACCCTTTCTACAGGATCACCACTTTCAAAGGACTGCAGCCACCATTCTACCGCACTGCTACCACCATCCTGATTAACAGGGTGTCAGGTTGTATCCTGACTCTGTCAGTTTAACCCAGTGTTTTCTGCCTTTACTTTTTTTCCTTTTCTTTCCCCATTAAATTGTTATTCTGACTTGGCGTCTCCCACTAGTTTGTTTTCAAACTAGTATACTGCCAGAGCGTTGGTGAGAGCTGCGGGAGCACAGACGGAGGAAGGCCTTTGGACAGGTGCAAGGTATGAATGATGCACGGTCCCCAGTCGTGGTGTGAGCAGAAACATTTCTTCCAAGCATCTCTAGCTTTTAGAATAGTTTCACTCTCAGGTTCAAATAGTGTGAGCCTGGAAAGCCAATAGTCTAAATGTTCAGATGTCTGCTACCCAATACTAGACATGAACTGATGTCTCTCATAGCAACATCAGGCTTTTTCCCTAAGCCAAGTGCTGGAAGGAGAATTTCTTCTGCAAAACTCCTGTGCTTCTGCTGCTTGTTCCATTTTAGAAAGTTTCCTCCATCGGCCCTGCCTTGGTTGAATAGTCCTTTCTCTTCTAACTAGAAGCTCCAGGTTCTCTTCTTACAAGTTGTCTTTGTTTTCTTTGCCCCAGACAGGAGTCCCTGCTCCCCTAGAGCCACGTCGATCTGCAGAACCTGCTTGTGGCTGAGGATGCAGATGGCCAGGAAGGCCTGGAAGTAAGCACAGAGGTCAGCCCAGTGCAAGATGATTTTCCAGAGACAAGTGTCCCAGTAGCAAGAGTCTTGGAGCTACTAATTGTCAGCCCAGAGCTCCCATGGCACTCTGGCTGTTCCAAGGAGGGAACATGATCCACATGAAACCAAGGAGGTTCCTCCATCTTCAGGAAGCTCCCCTGACATGGCTTCTGACTTCCAGGAAAGTGTTTACCCATGGCGGTCAGATCTCCTTAGGAGCATGTGTGTTAAATAAATTTGGATTTTCCCAGAGAACTGAGTGTTCCCACTGTTCTGGATTTGTGGGATTCCTTTCTTCCCGGAACTGGCACAGCGCTGCGTTTGGATGCAGGATGGGAATGCTCTGGATCACGGGTGGATAGTTTGGTTGTTGCTAAGCAGGGCTTGCCCTCCTCAAGGACTCTGCAGGGTCCTAGAAGCCACTCCATGTCCCATACTCTGCTGTTGAGGAAGTGACAAAGAGCCTGGAAGGATCATGTCCAGGACAGCCGACCCAGACTGGCCAGAGGGATATTCCAGACCACAGGATGTCCTGCTAACAACTGGGGAAGCTGGTCAGGAGAGGCTGAACCCTGGTGCGATTGACTGGGCATCAGGCAGAGGGTGCTGAGCACTTGTGGTGGGGATCACTGCTCTGACCTGGGCTTTGGTCCTCTGGCTCATTTCTCCCCTTCTTGTTCTTCTTCCTCCTTCTTCTTGTTTGTCTGCACCTTCCTGGTTTTCTTCTCCTCCTTCTTCTCCTTCCAGGTCTTATTCTCAGTCTTTTTATTTATCTTCTCTTTCTAATTTTTTTCCTCCTTTGTTTTTATTGCTCTTTTTTCCTTTTCTTTTCTTATTCTGGAGCAGTAAATCAGGATGTTGATGGAGGTCTCTGGTTCTGTTCCCAACAGGGCAGCCATTTGGCGCAGCCCATGAACGCGGCGTCGGAGTCCATGGAGGTGTAGGACGGATCTTTGTTGTCCGCTTCTTCCCTCTCCCACTCCCCACTGCCACCAGTCATTGCCCTGGGCAATGAGGGGGCTCCCGGCTGAGCGAGGGCAGCGCGAATGTGCAGCAGCTCGAGGATCCGCTCCCTGCGCGCTTCCCGGCACAGGGCTGCCCTGGGCCTTGGCATGGACAGAGGGTCCCCCTTCTCTGCTCGGCGTGACCCTCCTGCCCCAGCCTCGCTCAGTTCGATTCATGTGCCTCCCGTGAGGGACACCCTCCACACAGATCCTGCTTCTGATTCCTTGGATCCACAGCACTGTTTTTCCTGGATTTTAGCCATGGCTTCCCCTGCGTAAGGGGCTGGGCTATGCAGGGGGGAGTGTGCTGGGCTTTCTCAGGACAGCGTTAATGGTTTCAGGTTCCCAAGAGCTCTTGTGTCTCCCTTTTCCCCACCAATATCCCTCTGTCCCCTCCTTCCTGACATTTGCTGCCATCACTTCATCCCGTCCCTGCCGCTCCTTCCTCTGCAGCGGGGGTCCCCTCACGCTCTTTCCCTGTCCCAGCACGGGGGGCTGAGCCCACTGGAGCGTGTCCAACTGTCCTAGAGTCCCTTCTGGCATCTGCACATCCCTGCACACCTCCTTTGGATGCTGCTGTCCCCTGGGAAGGTGTCCATGCCTATAACGAGGTGTGAAATAAAACTATAGAGATGATTTTAAAAATTGTTATTTTATTGAAAGCATTGCCCTTATAGAGACCGCACAAAAAACAGTTTTCCCTCAGATTCTCATGGCTTTTTCAGCAAATTATATTAAATATATACCTTAATGAATGAGCCTAGGGCAAAGTGTTCATTTAGAATACAGAGGTTATTCTACAGTAGTTTCTCCTCTGAGCAGTCATCCAAGTCTCTGACTCTGGCAAAAGACTGATCGTCCAGAAGAAAGCACTGATCTTCCAATGGGAGAATTTGCACTTGGACAAGTTTTCCCAGAAGAATTATTTCAGCGTATGTTTTCTCCAGCCAAGCAGTGCTTTGTTCTGCGGATCTCAGAAAACGCTACCACAGCTGTCAATACCGAGAGATTTGCAACTAGTGGTTGCAAGCAGCATTACCTAATGGCCCAGTGCAGGGGTGCAGAATTCAAATCTCCACCAAGCTGATCCACTACGCACCTTTGGAAATGTAATATCTGTGTAATAACAACACAGGAAGGTCAGGAACAGACATAAAATAGCAAAACATGATACGAATGATAACACAGCTAAAGAAGTAAATGACTCCTAATAAAAAATTCACTAGACAAGCAAATGGACAGAAGTGCTTTTGCAGTAAATGACACTGTTTCAAGAAAATGTTGAAGAAAAAATAGAGTCTCTAGCAAGGTACTTCTAAAATCAGCTTTCATCTTTGTTACAGAAACAAACCCAGGAAAAATCTAATGGTTTCATGCAATACATGATTTCACATCTAAAGAAACCGTGCTGTCTTTACATTCCAGTGACATCGACACAAAGCTAAGTGCATCAAAATTTGAATTCTACCCTTTTCTTCTCAGGCACCGTGTTCCTTTTCCAGTACAAAAGCAACAAAGCGATTATAGGTAACAGTGGCAGAATATGCTGTGTTACTGTCACAGGGACTCCCGGCTTACTTCACCAGCTCCTGTCTGCTGTTTGTTGCTGCCCACTGAAGAAGAGTCACATTTTCTTTGTCTGGTTGGCAAACATCATATCCTGCTTCTACCAGTTCTGCCATTCCATACCTTAGATGAGAAAAAAAAAATCCATTTACTTATCGTTTCTTCAATATTCTCCAGTCTGGTGACAGTCGCATCCTCAAGAAAAAACACATCTCAGTAAGCATCACCCAGCAGTTCCTACTTGAGCAAATTCCACATTGCATTCAATGTAAATGTAAATTCAATGTAAAAAGAGTGGGGCTGTGCCTTGAGGAGTAGAATTTTCTACCTAAAGGAACCTGCTTGAAATGCTTTTATTTACAGTAGCAACTGTAAGTGATTTTTCTTCTTCCACTGTGTGAGAAACGAAGCCCACTCCTCTTTTTGGAGTTCTCTATAAACTTAATAAGGGACAAAAGGGGACAAAGGTCACTTAAAGCAAGAGCCCGCAGCGCTGGGTGTATGCTCATAGCCAGAGGCACAGCCACTTACACAAACTTCCCGCCTGTATGCTTTAACATCCTGCATATTAATAAACTACAGTGCAGATGCATGGCTTTTCTCCGAGAACTAATTTACATTTTTTTAGAAGGGATTAACATAGTTCCTCCCCCGACCCGCCTTTCAGAGCATGCGTAGATGATCATGAGGGTCCTCAGGGGTCCTCTCCGATGAAGGCTCCCATCCTCCTCATATCTTGAACTTTTCAACTTTGCCTTTAGAGCATGCTCAGTTATGGTGTTCCTGGGTCTTTCTGGATCCAACCGGTTTAAATTCTGTACTTTGTGGCTAATTGGTTTCGCTGTTGCCAACTTCTCATTAGTACATCCTGCTGCTTCCTTTATCCAGCTATACTTGTCTATTTTTGCAATTATTCACTTGGCGAGTTTCCGTTTATTTGAGCATTAAGCGATGAATTAACCATACACTCGCTATTACATTGTATAAAAAAGTTATCATTCAAATTATATAGGTCTAAAAAGTTATGATTCAGATGATATAGATATCTTATAAATCAAGCTATATGAGTATCTTGTAACTTTGACCCCAGTTATAACATTAACTAGTTATTATCTGCATAACAAAGTTATTCTTAACATGTTGACACATAATATTTCCTAACATATTCTAATACATAATATTTCTTACATTTCACTACCCACGAAAGCCAATGCTCTAATAGCTGTTTAGCACAACTACAGGGAGAAAATGAAACGGACAATGTTTCCTTTGTAAAAATATCCAGCCTGGCTCACATCTGAGGACACTCCCATCTATTGCAACACTTTGCACCCTCAGAACATGTACTTGTGTAACGTGTAGCCTTGACAATATCACAGCTGCTGGGGTCTTCAGCGAAGGGATATGGGCCTGGGAGACCTTGCTCTCCATGGGCACTCTGCCTGTTGTCCATATGGCGTCGATGAGGCCCGTGGCAATGGCTTTTACACTGTCAGTTAACAAAACAATTATTAACCACTGTTATTTATCAGCTGCACACCACAGACACCTCCCTCTTTACCAGAAGCACTCACTGTGTGTGTCAGGTTCTGTTAATACAAACGAAGAGGTTAATTCAAAGCACAGGTAAAACCACCTGGCAAGAGACTAATCCTTTTATTTGCGGACGACAGCAGGGATGTGGTCAACGTGTATCAGGACAAATTACAGAGGCCTTCAGCAGCCTGCAGAGCTGGTTCCCGACACAGCAGCCTCACCCACAACAGTGCTGCCACACCAGAACCACAACCTAACGGCCTCTGTGGATGGTTTTAAACGGCACTTGGGAGCCGCAGTGCCGCCGTGCAGCCTGAAGCCCATGCGAGGGAACAGACGAGGCACACGCAGGGCAGGACACGGACGGCTCTTGCCCGGCAGCGCCCGCCAGACCCCGGTGGCACCGCGGCCCGGCCCTCGCCGCCTGCCAGGGGCCCCGGGCAGCGCCGGCTCCACCCCGCTCCAGCCCTGGCACTGCCCGCGGCTCCCCCCTCACTGCCGGGCCGCTGCCCGCCATCCCCGCGGCCCCGCAGCTTCCTGCTCCCGCTTCCTGGGCACGGCTGGCGGGGCGGGGCCGGCACTCACGGCCCGGGCGGGGCGGGACCAGGGAAGCCCAGGGGAGCCATTCCTGAGCTGCCCCGGCCGCTGCAGAGCCGCTTGGGCGGGGCAGATCGGCAGCTCACCAGGCTTGTTGAGTTGTGCCTGAAATGGCTCCTTCCCTTTTACCGAGGCAGCCACAGCGAAAAACTCTTTCGTTTTCATACAGGTTCCCCCCGGGTTTTGTCAGACAAGGACCCTTTTCTGCTGGCGAATTTTTCGGGGCGTTGTGCCTCCGCAGCTGGAAGCGATCCCTTGGTGAAGGCTCTGGAGCACAAGTCTGATGAGGAGCGGCTGAGGGAGCTGGGGGACTCAGCCTGGAGAAAAGGAGGCTCAAGGGGGACCTTCTGGCTCTCCACAATTCCCTGAAAGGAGTAGTGCCACCTCATTGCTGGCATGGTTGCCACAGGAGTTCAAGGCCATTTGGGAGCGTTTCCACCCGTAACCAAGCCCCAGTGTCCCCTCATAATGAGCACAGGGTGAGGGAGGAGTCGCCATTTTAGGGCAATCTGTGAAGGGCAAGTGGTCACCCCCCGAAGAAATGGGGGGAACCTGGGAAAACACCCACAGGTGTCAAACAGCCACAAGCTTCCCAGGTGAGGTGGGACCCTGGCAGCCCCCAGAGCGATGCCATCTCCTCTGGCCTGAGGACAAACCCCGGCATGGGGTGACCGGAGACCGCCAGCTCTCAATGGCTCTGGGCCTGGGCAGAGCAGGGTAGGGCTGTGGAGGACATGGGGGCCTCTTGCTCCTGGAGGAAATGTGCCATGGTTCTTGGAGAACTGGAAGTCATCACTCACAGGTCAACAGAAAAGGGATAATTATCACCCCCAGCTCAGCCTCCAGACCAGGGCTGACACACAGGACTCTCGCCATCCCCTCACGGTGGGGTCCTGGCTGGAAGGATCATGGCTCAGGTCAGGCCTTCAGGTAGAGGCCTGGAGAACCATTCAAGGCACAAGAGGGGCAGCAGCCCAAATAAAAGGGAAGAAAATTGAAAGAGCAGGCACATTTATGAATCGTACCGAAATCGGGCCAGGAGACACTTCAGAGACAGAGTCAGAGAAGTGGGTATTTGCTTTATTCGGCGCGCCGGCTGTGTGGGGATCGCTCCTCCAAACACACACACCTGGTGCTCCCTACAACACAGTATTATGGGTTAAATTATGAATATTCATCACATTCCTTGGGACAGGCATGGTTATACAAATTATTTCTCGGAAGTAATTAATATCATTAGCATATGGGTCACGCATGCGCTGTGTGTCCTGGTGGTCGCACTGGAGGAAGGCCTCTCCTCTTCCTCGGGGGTCTTTCTGATGAAGACCAGTAGTCTTCCTCACAGTGCACTTTTCACCTTTCTCCCTGGGCATGCGTAGTCCTTTGAGGAATGATTCAGTGGTCTCTGAGATGATCCTTGTGCCCTCTATCTTGACAAGATTAGGGTGAATTTGGCTTCTTAGGCTTTGTAATTAACATCTGCTGTCTGAACTAACATTTGCTGTCTCTCAATAGTTAACCTGTGCTTACATGAGTTAGCTATTGACTGCCCCTTCCTCATTTATGAAAAAGTATGTTTTTTTCCCAAAGCCTGTATTAGTAGGTCAGGGCAGTAGACAGAAGGTGGCACAGGTTTGCAGCTGGCACCTGCCCACAGGGCCAGCGAAGGCACCTGGGTGCTTTCCTGTGGCTAAACTGGTTACTGCACTTTCCATTTCCATCAGTTGTTTTGAGGGTAGAGAAAGATATTTTGGGGGCTACAATGAGCCCAGCACCATGGGAGCAACTCCAGCATCTCAACATTTCCCGTGGGCTCCATGCCCATGGCTTATGAAGCTGCAGACCCAGCCCTGCCTCCCATTTCAGGGGAAGGAAGAGGAAGAGTTTTGTCAGGGCTCAACCTGAAATGATGTTTTGCCATTTCTGATTCTTCTCCCAGCATTGGAGAGGAGCAACATCTCTGTCCCTGCCACCTGCTGGCCCTTGGAATGCACACATGAGCCCACATAACACTTCAGGTGAACTCAAGTGGCCGTGTCAGTTTGAAAGGGCGGCTGCTGTTTCACTGTTGCATTTCTTGGCTTGTTACAGCCCCTCCTGCCTGTACTACAGCCTGTGCTTGAAGACACAAAACTGCCATGATGCCTGGAGAAAAGGCATCAAAAGCTTGACAAAGGCTGAAGGGAACACTCTGATTACCCTTTTTCCCAAGAGATTTCTTTAGCTGAAGTTGCTAACCAGGACCAGACTTGACACCGCGGCATGGGTTTGTGGTTGTTTTATTTCTCGGGTCCTCAGTCCTGCGTGGGACTCGGTAACCGGGTGCTGCAGAGGCTCCGGCAAGGCATCAAAGACGCCTGCCCCGCACCCAAGGGTGGCGCAAGATCTCCTCCAGCGCTGGCCTGTCCGCGGGGTGCTTGGACAAACACCAGCGGATCAGATGTTGGCACTCTGGGGAGAGAAGCCAGAAAGCGCCGGTCACTTGCAGAAGGCTCCTGCCCAGCTGCTCCCGGCACCCGCAGGGCCCGGGCCGTGCTGCGTGTGCTCAGAGCTGTGCCGGCCTCCCGGCTGACTCTGCCCTTTGCGGGACAGTGGCACGGCAGGACACGCGCCACCTCCTTCAGCCAAGCGGGCCACACCGACCACGTCGTCACGGGCTGCCTCCTGCGGCCAGCCCTTGAGGGCAGATGGGCCTCCCGCGCAGCTGCGTGAGGGCCACGCTGGGCTGCGCGGTGCCATCTGCCAAAGCCTGCCTTCTTGAGGCCGGACACCAACCTGGAGAGACCTGCTGCCAGAAGAAGAGCTGCCCCGACACGATGTCACGGTCCTCCTGGAAGGGCATGTTCCCACAGACCATGACGTACAGCAGCACGCCCAGGGACCAGATGGTTGCCGAATGGCCGTGGTAGCAGCCAAGGCAGATCCACTCGGGTGGGCTGTACATGTGTGTTCCTAGGGGACACAGGCGGCGCTGTCCAGGCGCAGGCTGCTGGCTTCCAGAGCCTGGTGCCAGCCTCCTGGCGGAAGCAGGGGCTGCACCGGTGGCCACAACTTCCCCCCGGGGCCACCCGGCGTCCCCCAGCCAATTGGCCAAAGCCAGGAAACCATTCTGCAAGGCAAACAAGGCCAGCGGAGCAGCCCAAGCCCTTGCGGGCCTGCCAAGCCGAGCGGCCGGGGCCTGGCTTTGGCAGCCCCCCTCTGTGGGCAGGGCCGGCAGCCGGCTCCTGGGGCACAGCATCTGCCCCATGCCAAAGGGCAGCCGGCAGCCGGCTGAATGCCGCACCCCGCAGCCCAGGAGGGAATGGGGCCGTGCAGTGCCTGGCACTGGGAGCAGGGCCCGGCCTGTGGGCTCACCGGCAAATCGCGTGAAAGGCCTGCTCCTGGAGGAAGGTGCCGCAACCGAAGTCGATGAGCTTCAGGTCGCCGCTCTCCGGGTCCACGAGGAGGTTCTCCGGCTTGATGTCCCGGTGCAGGACGCCGCAGGCGGTGCAGTGCCGCACGGCCTCCAGCACCTGGCAGAAAAGCCAGCGCGCCATCTCCTCGCACAGGAACCCCTGCTCCAGCAGGAAGGCCAGGAGATCCTGCGATGACTCCGGACGCTCCATCACCAGCAGGAAGCTGTCAGGCAGCTCAAACCAGTCGAGGAGCTGGATGATGTTGTGGCAGCCAGAGCCCACCTTCTCCATGAGCACGATCTCCATGGGAACACGGGTGCCGTCGGGCTGTGAGGAGGAGACAGTGCCTCCAGCAGGCCTGATGCTGCCCTGTGGCTCCGCTGCCCCGTGCCTGGGATGCCCCAGTGCCCCCTTGGGCAGCCTCCCTGGTGCTTGGGCTTCCTCCCGCCCAGGGGATGCTTGGGGGGTGCCCCCCTGCCCGGCCCCACCACCGGTGTTCGGCATCCCCGGGCCCGCCATGCTCCGGCTCGCACGCTGAGCCCACGCCCGCTCCCCCCGCCCTGCGCCGCCTCCCGCCCTCGGGGCCCGGCCTTATCCCTGCCCGCCGCGCCCCGCTCTGTCGCGGTGGCCCCGCTCACTCACCAGCTCGTACCACTGCAGGACGCTCTCCCGGGCCACGCGTTTGATGGCCACCTGCAAGGCCACGAGAGACGGGGCTGAGCTCAAGCCCTGCCCCGCCCCGCCCCTGGCCCTCCTCCCGCGCCCCGCCGTCCCGGCCACTTACCGGGCTCCCGTCCGAGAGGCGGATGCCCGAGAAAACGGTGCCGAAGCCACCGCTGCCCAGCTGCGGGCCCAGCTGGTACAGCTCCTGCAGCTTCTTCTTTTGCCCTGCGACCGAGACCGAGCCATCAGCCTTGCGCCCAGGGCCCCCCCGGCCAAGTGCCCGCGAGTGAAGCGGGCCGAGCCACCGCGGGCCACGTTGCTCTGACCTGCTTCCTGCTGCGCGCCGGGCAGCGGCCACCGCCTTGCAGCCGTCGGGCTGGCGAGCGGCAGAGCTGGGGCAGGGGAGCGCGCAGAGGCGGCTGCAGGAGCCGGAGGGCAGCGGGGCAGGGCGGCACCGTCGCTGTCCCCGGCGTCGTGGGCTGGACTCTGCTGTTGAGGACGGCCGGGGCTACAGCCCGAGGACTCGCACAGGGGGGTGTCAGGAGCAGCTGCAAACCAGGGAGGGGTTTTTTGAAGCCGTGGCCTCAGAAGCACTGGAAACAGCCAGAGACTCTGCTGCTCTCAAGGGCCCTGGCCTGGCCTGGGGATGCCCCTCAAGAGCCCCGAGGGAGCCTCAGACAGCTCCTCAGAAGATCTCACCTGCTACCAGAAAGGCCTTCCTGGTAGTCGGTGGCCGTCTCGGAGCAGCTTCCTGGAGATGGAGGAACCTCCTGGGTCTCTTGAGGGTCGTCTCCGCCACCAGGCACGGGCTGTTGCCAGCTGGCACAGCCGGCACAGCGTCCTGGGAGCTGTGGGCCGGCAACTGCTGGCTCCAGCTCACTTGCTGCTCCGCCACCTGCTCCTGAGAAGGCTCCCCTGGATCGGGCTGGGCTCCCACTTGGACTTCTGGGCTTTCCCTGGCCACATCAGTTGTCAGGGTTGCGCCCGTATTGTTGAAGTCCCTGAGTCCAAGGGAGCTGGGAGACCTGTCCACAGGCTCTGCACCTTCTGCAGGCTGACAGGTCTCACTGAGCGTCTGCGGGGGATGGAGGCTGTCAGAGATAGCCGAGGCTCGTGGCAGGATGGAGGATCTCTGACAGCCTGAGCTTCTTGCCTGGATGGCGGGTCCCTCATGGTGTGCCATCCTTGCAAGGGTTGAGGCTCTCCCAGGGATGGAGAATCTTGCTGGGAGCAGCCTCTTGAAGGGATGGAGGCTCCTGGAGGAGCTGGATGAGCCACAGCAGGGCAGGTGGCCTCGCTTCAGCAGCTCCTCCAGTTCTTTCCACAACGCCTGCCACATCCCAGAGTAGAGCGGCACCCATGTCCCATTGCGAGCCCAGAGCAGCAGCATCAGTTCCTGCAGCTCCTGGGCCACTGCCACGCAGGGGCCGCAGCTGCAGGGGCTGTGCAGGGGGCTCGCGGGAGCACGTGGCCGCTTGCGAGGGGTCGCCCGAGGCCTGGAGGACCTGGGAGCCACAGGGGCTCCTCGCTTCCTCCGTGAGCCTCTGGGCTGCACCCCGGGGCGCTTGCGCCTCTTCGATGTCCGTGCCTGCCGCCTCCGTGGTTGCCAGTGGCCAACGGCCCACCAGACAGCCACAGTGGCCAGCAGCAGGACAAGCACAATCACCAGGACGCCACCGTCACACATGGCTCCGGCACGTCCCATCGCGACTGCACTGGCAGCTGCAGGTGCTGGCCTGTGTTACGTAGCGACTGCGCGGTGATGTCACAGTGCTGTGGGCCAGGACAGCCGTGTGACATCCCAGCCCTGCCTCTCGCCAGCGCTCAGCCCCTTTGTGCCGTCACAGCCCTGTGCCCACCTCAGGGATCAGCAGAACCAGCTCATCTCTGAAGATGCACATGGCCAGAAAAAGCCTGGCAGTAAGACCAGGAGCTCAGCCTGCTGCAGTGAATCATTCCCTGCAGCAAGTGGCACATCAGGAAGAGTGCTGCTGCCACCAGTGTCAAGCCCATGGCTCCCAGGACACTGCAGCGGTACCAACTGGAAACACCCACTACTCTGTGCCTGAGAAGATCTTCCAGAGACAAAGGGAGTTGAAGTTCCTGTGTCTCTGGGGAGCTCTCCTGAACTGGCTGTCGAGGGCAGGAAGAGTTTTCTGTAACAGCTCACCGACTTCTGCCTTGCCTCTGTTCTAAATAAGTCAGGATTTCCCAAGGAGCGCTCATGGTGCTCCCACTGCTCTGGTTTTGACGGGCATAGGGTTCCTTTTTTCCCAATTGCTGGCACACGCTGGGTTCAGATTCACGATGGGAATGCTGTGGATCAAACAGGGGTGGTTTGGTTTCTGCTGAGCAGGGCTTGCCCTCTTCAAGGACTTTGCAGTGTCCCTTGGTACAGTGCATGTTTTCCACTGGGAAGGGAGGGAGGAATGTTGAAGACAGAGGCAAAGAATGCATTAAACACCTGTGCTGTGTCCCTGTCCCTGTTTGTGAGGTGACCATCCACATCCTGGCAGGGGACAATATTATTTCTACAATGTTTCTTTCCATGAATATATTTAAAAACACTCTCTTTATTGTGCCCCACATTTCTGGCCACCTTCCTCTCCAGCTGAGCTTTCACCGCACCAAAGTTCTGCCTACAGTGGCAAGAAACATCTCTGTGGAAGGAATGAGAAGGAGGTGTCTTTACAAACTATCTGTGGGCCTGATGGTAGATAAAGCCAGATACTGATAGGTGAAAGAAGCAAAGGGAGGAACCATCAACTCCATAGGAATTCCACTAATTGACACGGACTGTTACTCACTCAAGACTCTGCTAATCCCTGGATTTAGAGAAAAAGAACAGAGACACAAGGAAAAGAATGAGGGTGGGGGGTACACATTAGAAAGGGGGTTTGTATTAAGCCATTCGGGAAGTCTGTACCTCTCAAGTACCTCAGCCAGTGGGGAAGGAGAGAGGGAAATGCAGCTGGGAAATTAGGAGAAAAAGGAAGCTGCGTCCTCTAACAATTTGAGAGATCCCATGGGAAATGCCCATGACCTCTCCCTTTATTCAAATAAAGTAACAGGACTGCTCTGTCTCTTGTTTGGACATAAACCTGTGGTGTTTGTGGATTAATTTTCCTGACATCTGTATTCTTCTGCTGACCTTGCTTCCACTGGGCACACAGCTTTCTTTTCCATCCTCTTTCCCAGAGAAGATGCCTTCTGCCTCGTCTGCTTGGCTTCCGACATTTGGGAATCGCCTGCTCCTGTGCCCTTAGGAGGTGATGTTTCAAAATTGACCAGCACTGATGGACCCCAGCACCTGCAAAAACATTGTCCCTGGAGACCCTGCTTACCAGTTCCCTGAGCAGTCTGAAGTCTGCTCTCCTCATGCCCCGAGCTGAGGTTTTGCTGGCCCTTTTCCTCTTGTCAGAGGTTGGAAACTCGATTTATCTGTGGTTGCTGTGGCCAAGACGGCCGCCAGTCCCCACTTGGCTCAGGGCATGTGGGACTCAGACGGCGGCCTGGCTCCAGGGGGGCTGAGCTGGAGAGTCCTGGGCTGTGGGGGGCTCCCCCCTTACCTGGGAGGAGGCTCCCTGGGGAGGAAGAAGGGTCTGGCATGAGCCACAAGGCCCCTGGCCAAGGGACGGTAGCGGGGGACATGTCCGTAGCGGATGCTGTCTAGGAGGAGCTGTGGCAAGGAGTGGGTGTGGGGCTGGGGGTGTCACAGAGCTCAGAGAGGGTGTTCCCCCAGCCCAGCAGGCAGAAAGCCCCTGGCTCACAGCAGGAGCCAAGTTCCAGGTCACCAGGAACAGCCCCCTCCCTCACCAGTGCTCCCAGCCTCCCACAAAGGTTGCTTATGCCCATGGGTGCTGCCAAGGTTCCCCATGGGAACAGGGCTGGACACCCTAAAAAGGGGGGTCAACACCCCAGGGGCAAAGCCAGCGCAGGGGGGAATGAGTGGGATGAGTGTGAGAGGACCACCTCTACCCCTCCCATCCCGCACCAGGGAGCAGGGACCTTCCTGGGACAGCTCCAGGAGGATATTCAGGACCATCCTTGCCTGGGACAGGGGTGCCAAGGAGATCCAGGAGGGATCAGTGTCCAGCTCTGTGTCCTGGGACACCCTGCGCCCTGTTCCCCACAGCCCTGATTTTCAGGAAGGAGCCACAGGAGCCTCCTGGCCATTGATGGATTTTTCTTTCAGGAATTCACTGTGGAGCTCGTTTCTCTTTTTTTTCCTCTTTCTGAGCTCCTATAAACACGGCATGGAGCTGGAAGGGGGCGGGGGCGGGGCGGAGAAGACCCAGCTGGGGAAGTCTTGAGGGGTTCTGTGTCTCTGGCACCCTGCTTTCCTCCTCTCCCTTTCGTGGAGGTGGGGGCTGGGAACGGAGCATCTTCCCCGGGTGGCCGCGGTGCCCCGGATCCCTGCCCTGAGTGGAGGGACAACACCGGGCGTCTCTGGCCTGCCCCACGCAGCCAGGGTGTCCCACAGAGCTCCTCCAAACCCCTGCTCTTGGCCGCCAGGGGCCTAATTAGTGAGGTATTAAGGAGGGAGGAACTAAGGGCGCTAATTAGGGAGGGGAGGGCGGGGAGGGGGCGTGGCCAGGGCCTCAGCGGCGCCGAGGGGGCGTGGTCAGAGCGGGGGCGGGGCCAGCGCTGAGGGGAAAAGGGCGGGAAAAGGCTCGGTGCTGCTGAGGGGAAGCGTCGGGAAGGAGGGGACGGAGGGATATTGCTGGGAAAAAGGGAGACACAAGAGCTCTTGGGGGCCTGAAACCACTAACAGTGGTGGAGGGGAGCCCAACACACTCCTCCTATGTATCCCTCTCCTTTACACAGGGGAAGCCGTGGCTAAAATCCAGGAAAAACAGTGCCGTGGATCCAAGGAATCAGAAGCAGGATCTGTGTGGAGGGTGTCCCTCACGGGAGGCACATGAATCGAACTGAGCGAGGCTGGGGCAGGAGGGTCACGCCGAGCAGAGAAGGGGGACCCTCTGTCCATGCCAAGGCCCAGGGCAGCCCTGTGCCGGGAAGCGCGCAGGGAGCGGATCCTTGAGCTGCTGCACGTTCGCGCTGCCCTCGCTCAGCCGGGAGCCCCCTCATTGCCCAGGGGGAGCTGGTGGCAGTGGGGAGTGGGAGAGGGAAAGATCTGTCCTACACCTCCATGGACTCCGATGCCGCGTTCATGGGCTGCGCCAAATGGCTGCCCTGTTGGGAACAGAACCAGAGACCTCCATCAACATCCTGATTTACTGCTCCAGAAAAAGAAAAATCCCAAACATTAATTCCAAGGGGGATAATTGAATATCTCCTCGGCATCTGGAGATCTATTACCTGAATCCAGTCATGAGTTTCCTTCAGGTCTCCTCCCTCGGGACCAGTTAAACAGGAGGTGGGGTTAAACTCTTCCCCCCTACTTAATTCTAAATCCTCCTGTTCCATGAGAGGCTCTTTTGGTCAACAAAGCCTTAACTTGATGTGAAGCTTAAGGGTTAGAGAGCCTCCTGCCGTCCTCAGTTACCATGAAAGCCGTGGCTGCACAATTTTGCAAACAATGGGGCCACCCCTCGCCGAGGGGTCTAACATTTCAGAAGAATGGGCCATCGGTCTTCAAGTACTGCCCCGTGGTGTTCTTGCACTAGAACTCCTCTGGCATGGTCCTGTTCAACATCCACATAAAATGCAAATACTTTTTCCCTGTCTGGAAGGGCTAGGGCAGGAGCCTCAGTTCATCTGCTTTTTAACACTTTAAAATTCTGCCAGGTTCTCACCTGGCAGGATAGCAGTGTTATAGGGAGACATCCGTGGCTCCAAAAGACCTGCCTTTAACAGGGACTCAGTAACAGGCTGTAACCCCTTCCTTCCCTCCTGAAAGAGGGTATTGCTTTTTAAACACCACTTGTCCTGGTGGCTTCAAAGTGATTTGGAGAGGTTCCATATCTAATTTTCCACATTTCCCTGGCACTACCCACACTTCTGGGTTTACTTCAGCATAGGCCTTCTCCGGCATTTGACAGACAGTTACAGCAGTGGTAGCTTCCTTATCACCTTTCACAATATTAATTTACATTCCCAGTTTAGCCATCAAATCCCTTCCCAGTAAATTACAATCACAATCAGGAACAAACAGAAATTCATGCATTTCAAACCTATCCCCCACATTTACCAATAGTGGTTGAATAAAATGCACCTGCTCCTCTATCCCAATTGGTCCCTGAATAATCAAAGAACTTCTTGACAGTTTCCCCCCTTAGGCCTAAAGTTGCGAGTGGATCGAGAGGTCCCGTGTGTCCCAGGGAACTGACTTGCTCTCTGTCCGCACCCAGCCCTGCCTGTTAGCAAGGGCCCCAGTGTGGTGAGTCCCTGGTACGATGGCAGCCCCTGACACCCCTAACAATCCATTTCCATCAAACGGTGGCTCTGCGGTCACTCCCGCATCCAGTGTCCTTCTGCCCTGCAGATGGCACTGATCCCTTCCCCATCGCGGTTTCGATCGGCTCTGCTCTGTGCTGCCCACCCCGTCCCCTGGATCCTGGGGGTCCCCTTGATCCCTGAGGTTTATAACCCAAATCCTCCACCCTGGCCCCACAAGCCAATCTGGTGCAGGGTCATCTGCTGGATCCCTGCCACCTGTGTCCTAGGGGCTCTTCGTGTCTTGTACTGGGTTCCCCTCCAGTTATGCCAGGGTGGGACTGTAGGAACAATACCTCCTTGTTTTCCCTGCCCTGGAAGCTGGGGATACAAGGGACCTCCTACTTTGTGGCACTGTCTGCCACTCCCAGGGCCACACAGAGATACCCAGGGACATGCTGGAATGACACTTCCTTGCTCCATGGCGGCTCCCAGTGTCTTTCAGTGGCATCAGTAGGAGCTGAAGATGGCCTGGATGCGCTCCCCAGCTGGTGGTCTGTAGGTGCTCCCCCACCCTGGGCCACCCATCTTCATTGAGGGTGTCCCCAGCACTGTGGCACTGCCAGTATGTCCTGTCATCCATGCTGGAAGCCAGCTCGTGGATGGAGACCACCATGGGGCCCCAGGATGTCCGGAAGTTGCCAGGAAGAGGGGGCTCCGGGCTGGGTGGTGGGATGCCCAACCCCACTGCCACAGCCCCTCTGGCTCTCACCTAAAGGTTTCAGAGTTCTCCTCTGCCACCACCTCCAGCACCCTGAGCAGCATGGAGCCACCTGGGACCCTTACTGAGGTGGAGTAGTGGAAGTATTTTCCCTGAACTGTGTTGGCAGAAGAGGAGGGCAAGGACGTGCAGAGCCATCTGTCCCAAGGTCATGGCTGTGGGGACAAGAGGACAGCCGGGGCACATGGTGGGATGGCACCTGGCACCACCTTGCCCATCCAGGGCACCCTGAGAGCCAGCAGTGCCGAGCCTGCAGTGCCTGGTCCTCTGAGACCAAGTGCGTGGTCCTCCCTTTCCCTTCCCAGCCCCTCATCTCCTCCCCTCCCTGCCTTGCTGGGCTCTCCTCACTGCCTCCTCTTTGACCTTCTGGAGCAGCCGCTTATGGATGGACTCTCGGTGGCTACTCCTGGACAGGTCCATGGCAGGACGCTGGGGTTTGGCACCTTGTTGGGATTGAGGGGTCCCTCCAGGCACTGAAGCAACTGGAAGACCAGTTGTTGCGGGGCCACTGGAAGGACAGGTGTGGCCACCACGTTTGCACTGGGGGCAGGAGGTCGCTGGGATCCCACGTCCTGTCCGCAGTCTTTCTCCCAGCTTTCTGTGGCTGACACTCAGCTCAGCCCTCCGTGGCTGTGCAGCCCACCAGGGCCAGCAGGACCGCGATGCCCAAAGCCATGGCAAGCATCCTCTCAGGACAGGCTGACCCACTCAGGATGGCAGAATCCTGTGGGAATTGGGCTCTCTGGGCATCCTCTCTGCTTTTAGCTGTTGCCAGTGTCCTTGTCCCACAGACCCTGGCTCTGCCAAGTACCACTGGCTTCTCTGGGTGCTGAAGGGTGTCCAACGGGGGAGGCAGAGTGGTGCGAGGGACAGTGATCTTCCATTTGGGATTGCTGGGGACAGCTTGGACCAGAACAATATCCATGAGGCTGTGGCATTGGATGGGATTCATCCCAGTATGTCCCAGCAGGAACCCCCTAAATCATCTACCCAAGCTCCTGAAAGCCCAAGGAGGTCCATGCTGGCTCAATGCTCTCCAGCTGTATGTGACTTGACAGCAAGGGCTTGGACTTTCCAGGAAACTCCAGCCCTCTTAATCTAATCTTGATAGCAGGAAAAATGGTGGAGAAGGTCATACTTGGCACTACTGGGAAGTGATGGAAGGACAATGCCAGCGTCAGCCGTGGGCAGCGTGAGATAACAGAGGGAAATTCCAGTCTAACTGATTGATTATCCTGCTGCCATAAGGTCACCTGTCTCATGGGTGATGGGAAGGCATTGCAGGTTGTATTTCAGGATTTTAAGAGGAGTTTTGATCCTGTCCCTCACAGAATCCTTCTGGAGCAGGTGTCCAGATGTGAGATGAGCAGGGACAGGGTGTGCTGGGTGAAGAACTGGCTGATGTACTGGTTTTCAATGGGATAGGATCCATTTTCTTCCCAGGAAGTGGGACAGAGTTGGATTTGGATTCAGGATGGGAATGAAGTGGATAGCACGTGGGTGGTTTGGATGTTGCTGAGCAGGGCTTGCCCTCCCCAAGGACTTTACAGTGTCCCATTGGACAATCCATGTCCCATGCTCTGCCAGCAAGGAGGTGACACCATCATCATTCCCCTCCTCATCCCTGTGTCCTACTTAGACAAGAATCTTCCACCCACTCTGCTCCAGAGGGCCCTCAAGTGCCCACAGGGAGCCCCTTTCTTCCTCCTGTGGCACTGGAGAGCGCTGGGGTGAGGCAGGGCTGTGACGGCACAAAGGGGCTGAGCGCTGGCGAGAGGCAGGGCTGGGATGTCACACGGCTGTCCTGGCCCACAGCACTGTGACATCACCGCGCAGTCACTACGTAACACAGGCCAGCACCTGCAGCTGCCAGTGCAGTCGCGATGGGACGTGCCAGAGTTAGCCCTGGGCTGGGAAACAAAAGACAAGAAGTATTTAAAAATCATCCCTTTCCTTGAGGGTGTCCAGGCCTGGGAGTAAGCCCTTCCCACCATCCTCTTGGCCTTTTCCCAATCTGAGTAACTCTGGAAATGTACATCCAAACCCATGTTAGACAGATTGGAGTGTGTTCTGCACACCAAACACCACAGCCCCAAGCATCCTGAGTCTGAAGATGCTCTGGATTGCAATTCACAACCTCAGTGTACTCTGCATGGTAAAGCCTCCTCTGAGAGAAGAAAACATATGACAGCAAGAGCTGTCCTAGCTGACCCAGCCCTTGTGGCAGCAGTGTCGCTGAACGGGGTCTCACTCTGCTATTGTAAGATACTACAAACCAAATAGTATTGGGCGAGCTCCAAATAAAGGGGTTTAAAAGTTACTTTTAAGTCAGCAAAAAGGTCTCTGCCTGGGACAATTCACTGAATTCACTGCTATATCCCAAAATCTGTTTCCAAGTGCATAAAAACCTACATGAAAAGAAAAACACAAAGCTTCCCACATGTATTTTATACTCCATATTGTATTTCCAGCACACATTTCAAGACAGTTCACATCAGAATGAGGTCACTCAGTGCCAGCACAGTGTTAGAACAAGCACATCAGGAGACTCACTTGACAATATTCACTACAGACTCCCCATTCCCATCCCTTCATCTGCAGCATCCTCATTTCTCACAGACACTCAATTGACTCCCATTAGGAAATGGATTGTTGTTCCCAGAAACAAATCTCCGGGTTGCTTTTTTACTCCCTGCAAACAGCAGGAATGATTGAGGACAGCTGCTGTCATAGGAAAAAAAAAGAAGATTGTGGTCAGACATCTTTAGCTGTGAGGGCTTTAGTTTCTACCTGCCATTCCTAAACAGCTCTGCCTTGGTACTGTCCATCTGCTTCGAAATGCCTCAAAGGTGTTCAACTCCATCTCTTTGGATCTGGCACCCCCCTGCTCTGACAGGAAGCATTGACACCACAGCAGATGAGCACCTGAACAGGTGCAGGCAGGAACACATGAAGGCCACCAGGGTTTGCAGCACAGCTTATTGTGATCCATGGCTTCAGGTTTTTGGTACAGATTCACTGCAATTTAACCTAATCAAAAACATCTGGCAAGACTAAATCATAACCCAGAGAATCCAGTGAATCACCTGTGTGTTTTCTCAGTCAGTTCAGTTGAGTTTTGTGGGAGAAAAACTGTATATTTGAACCCGTATACAACCCTGTTCCAGTGATTTTTGCTTTTGTTTTTGTCCGTGACAATGTGGGGGCTTTTGGTTTCTGGCTGCATAAATCCCAGGTGATATCTGAAAGAAACTTCACAGTTTGGGGCTTCTGGGAAAGACAAATCTGCCTGGATTTATGTAGCCAGAAACCAAAACCTTTCCCCAAAACACTTAAATATATTCACATAATTATTTTATATAAATATAAACATGTAAGTAAATGTAACATAAACAAGATATTAAAAATAAATTAAATAATATACTATATTAAAAATATACTATATACAAAATATAAAAATGCATATATAATTTATATATACTCATCTATTTAGACTATGTCTATGTGCACTTACTATATAGAATGCCTATTTATACTTAAGAGATCTATTGGCATGTATTTGTTTAACTTATATTAACACTCATACAAAACATGTATTTAGACTGTTTAGACCTGTGTATTTTGACACTTCAATATCAGACTTCTCTATTCTGACTTAGGTATCTACTTACATCGCCCTGCTGACACTGTGAAATGGATGACCTCCTCAAAGAACTACCACAGCAGCTGGGACCTGCACCTGGTGCTCCCAAGCTGCTGCTGGG
Organism: Corvus cornix cornix; assembly: GCF_000738735.6. Lineage (NCBI taxonomy): Eukaryota > Metazoa > Chordata > Aves > Passeriformes > Corvidae > Corvus > Corvus cornix. The sequence goes on along the minus strand of NC_046355.1, from coordinate 3,891,005 downwards.
CAGTGCACACGTGCCAGGGCCGTTGGGAGGCAGCAGCAGCCACGGATAGCGCCACTGCAGTGCTCTGCCTCTCAGTACCGGATGTTTCCTACCGGGTGGCAGCACGAAGTTTAAAAAGCCATGGCAAATGCGTAGCCACTGTCAAGTCACTGCGCATCCACACATTTCTTAGTTGCAGTACCGCTTTTAGTCTGCAGGTGACACTACTGAGTCATTAAAAATAGTGTACATGCATAATACCTCGTGCTTATCACCAGGTGGCAGCAGCGATTTAAGTCCCAGGCAAGATCTCAGACGGTGTTTCAGTGACACAAAAAGGCTTTGAATACTCAGAGCTATTTCTATTGCCTTCACAGAGATCATATTTTCTCCCATTTTCAAGCCCTTTATTATTTAATTTAGATATACAAAAGTTACATTTGCACTTTCAAACCCTATATATCTGTATTTAGAATTTCTTATTCTCTAACATCCTGCATATAAAGCAGTAGATACAGGGTTGTATTTGGAAATCAATTTTTATAAGTTTTTTTTCTCTATATAAAAATATAAGAAAAGTTACCATTTTAAACTGCCCTGACCACTACTGCTAATCATTACCCCTAACCACTGACCTAACCACTGACCTTAGAACTACCCTAACCACCACTCTTAACCACTGTGCTAACCACTACCCCTGACCACTACCCTAACCATTACTCCCTACAACTACAGCCAACCCAGCAACCCAGTGTCTTGTGGGCAGTTCAGGTAGCACCCAGGTGTCCGAGGTCAGCCAGAGCCATAGCTCCTGGCAGCTTTCATCTGGGAGAAATCCTCATTCTTTCACAGTTCTAGGAGGCAGAATCCCACTTCCAGCCACAGGCACCTGGCCATTCAGTGCAGCTCTTTTCCCCAGCAAGGAAAGCCCGATGCCCGAGTGTCTTCGGGGCAGCTGAGATACAGCCCCTTAGAGGCCAAGACCAGTGAGACCTGTCAGTCCTGTCAGCTTCCATGGCACCCATGACTGAAAGTGGGGTTCCATCTCCTAAAGCTGCAAATGTCTGAAGATTGCTTCCTGGAGGAAGCTCCACAACTGAAAAAGGACTCCTCGGTAAGATTGCAAAACACTATTCTTTAATTTTAATGCACAAATTCTGTTCTTTTGTTGTTACTTTCAAGTTTCCCTGACTCAAGGGAGTTCAAGTCACGGACAGGACTTCACTCTGCAAGCTAAACTAAGTAAGTTGTTAAAACTAGGCTTTTTAGCAAACTGCAAATAGGAATTGCCTTCTCCAGAGTATTTCCAATGTCTTGGCTTTTCTCTGAATGCCTGGTAGGAGTCTGAATCCCCACTTCTACACATTTCAGTTTTCTGGTACTGGCAGCCAAGTAATAAGGTTTGCATGTGAATCCCCTGCAGAGAGTTTGGTTTTGAAGCTTTGAATTTGAACTGATACCTGTATTCAAGTCTCATTTTGTAACTCACAGCATCCTTCTTACACATTCCACACAAGGAGAAGTTGCAAGGTTCCTTCCCTCCCCCACAACACTTTAAAAACAGGATGAATTCCAAGTGTGAATAATTGCTAGATTATTTAGAGTAATTAAGATTGTGTTTCTTTCTTGAGGTGTTTTATATCATATTATACTGCTGTAATTTTAGGGTATTATTTGTGATGTATTCCTAGTGATGCTAAAACATATGGTTAGGTGCCCTTTTCAGCATTTCTACTCATCTAAATAAATAATTCAAGGTGCCAGAGTCCTTCCTGTCAACTGGAGAAGATGCACAATCTGTCAGAAGTGGCTTTCTCAAATTATTTGCAGTAAACAGTGTATATTCTGTATCTGGATGCCTTCTAGCCTTACTTATAAAAGAAAATTATTTCCCAGAATCCCCAACAGAAGCATTCAGCAGCAAACTATTTTCTAGATGGTTGATTTGCCACTATGTTGAAAAATACACGTGAACAGAAAGCCTTTTACTTAGGCTGAGATTGGCTGACACTCACTGAAAGCCTGAAGAACATCATCATGGCTTGAGAAGAATACAGAAATCTGGGGGGAAAGGGTGGAGAAAGAGACAACAGTTAAAAGAACAATTTGAGGATGTCCTGGGTTGCCGTGTATTCTATTCCCATCCTCATGAGCTGTTGAAACCAGGTGGGGCAGTGTTTCCTTGCCTCCTCCCCCCGGTCTATCTTCTGTTAATGGCCCATCATTGTCCTGCCGCATGACTCATAGATAACTCTCTCTGGACTATCTTCTGTTAATGAGCCTCATCAACACTTGGCCTCATGACTTATCATCCCATTGTGAGATGCTCCACCCAGAGGGAGGAACCAAGCATCCCATCCTGGATATAATCTGAGATTCCCAACACCACAGACATCCTTTCCACTGGATTTCCAGAGGACAGGAGCTATACAGCTACCACTGGACCTTCTGAGGAAGAGCAGACCCTTCTGCAGGATCACCGCTTCAACAGAACCACATCTACCACTTCAGGAGGACTGCAGCCACCATCTTATTGGACTGCTACCACCACCCTGACTAACAGGGTGTCAGGTTGTATCCTGACTCTGTCACTTTGAACCAGTGTTTTCTGCCTTTTTTTTTTTTTTTCCTTATTTTCCTATTAAATTGTTATTCTGACTTGGTGCCTCCCACTGGTTTGTGAAGAAAAATCAGAGGTGTTTTTCTCAAATTCCTGTGTCAGATAAATTCACAGTTAAAGGTGACGCTGCTACCATTCACAGGCTGGCTGATCCTGCCTCTTCCTAATTACAATTTTCAAAAGGAGTATGGTAGTTCTTAGAAACACCATTAGTAGCCTTAAAGTAGCTTTTATCAAGCTTGAATTTACATTCAACATCCAGCATGTGCATTCTGTAAGTGCACATTTACAGAAATCCCTCCTGTCCGCTGTTCTCCCTCTGCCCAACCTTCCCCCCCCCCCCCCCCCCAAATGTACACAGCATTTTTTGTCCCTAATCAGTGGAATAGAACCATCTCTGTCTTGGAATAAGGGCTACTCTTCCGTGACAGAAATACTGTACAGTGTATTTTCAGGGGAAAGAATTATTAATTTCTGTAGATCATTTCACTATTGGCAGCTGGGACTTTAATTACAGAGGCAAATGCAAGCAAAACACTTGTTTGTCAAGAGTGAGAAAAAATAAATGTTTTGCCCTGAGGGCTGATAAGATTCACTATTTTAAGAAAAAGTATTCCATTAGAACTGTAGAGTGGAAAATTGGGGAGGCAAAATCAATTACCCCTCATGGAACATTTCCAGGGTGCTGCCTTTTATTTTGTGACAGTTGAAAGTACCATGAAATCTTCAGTACCTATAGGTGGTCAAGATCTCTTGCTGTATCACCCTGAGAACTGACACTTCTAGAAGCAGCTCACCCCTCTTTCATGATCTGTTTCAGGAAAGCTTAATACCATCTGATTCTGCGCCTGGCTTCCCACTGTGCAAGGATTTTTCTTAGAGATCTTCCATCTAGGAATGTAGGAAATTTAATTCCTTGTTTTTCATATTAGTGATTATTATCTACATTATAGTTGAATTAGATTTAAAAAGGAAGCAGCCACCTCCTTCAAAAAACCATACATGTACACCTCCTCCCAGTTCTGGATTTTACATCTGTGGTTTCAATTGCACCATCACTTTCCTTTTAATTGATGCTTGGTAGTTGCCATTGCTCTTGTCTAATCAGTATTTGCCATTTGATTTCTTCCTGATCTTCACTAATATTCACTGTGCCAGACCCATTTCTCTGCTGCCTTTTAGTCATTTAATGTAAGAGAGGTCAATGCAATGCAGGGTTAAATAACTAAAGAGCTGCAAGACAGGTTATCATTACTGCAGCATGGCCTGAGTGTAGTCAGTTCTACCATCCTCATGTAGTTCAGCACAAAGCGATCACCAAGAAGGAAAACACAGATTTGAGATCTGTAAGTTTGTGGCACAGCACAAACTTACAGATTCAGGCCTCCCTCCTGGACTGCATCACCTTTAAAGACTTACAGAGTTCTGAGACCGAGCTACATGCTGATTATCAGAAAAAGGGTAAGAAAAGTAGTAAAAATACAGAATTTCCAGTTACCTTGTAGTTAAAGGGTTACAGGGTTACATCCTCACTGCTTCCTTCTGGGTGTTATAGCACTTTACCAGTTCTCTTTTGTTGTTGAGCTCTTTTCACCAGGAATGACTAAGGAAGGAGGTCTATAAGGGCTTTTTTGACAGTGCTGATTTACACGAGTAGAGATACATCCCTTTCAGCTTCTCTGGCCAACTGGCTAACAAGTCACCAACTCTCTTCAGTAGTTTCGGCAGCAATGAATTAGGGAATCTTAATTAACTAAGGGTGAAAATGAGGGTTTTGATGAGGTTTTTTTCCAGCACTTGTTCTTATGATAGGCATCCCAATCCATGTGAAAGCTTTTCTTGGCTTGGTGAATACAATTTCCGTCTTGAGAGATCCTTCATGATTCCACTCATTTCAGGCATGCACACAGGAAGAGTTAGGATCCATTTGTGGTGCTGTCATTTGTGACCAAGTCAGAGCGTCAACACCACAGACATGTCAAATTAAAATCCATTTCCCCTCTCTTAGCTTGTTACAAGCTGCAAAACAGTGGATGAAACTTTCCAGTTAATTGGCAAACTCTGCATGGAACTGTATTGTAACCTTGCAGAGCTCTCGGGAATGATATTTTTGATGTTTTTAAATTCTTAGAATATCTTTGCACTGGAGCATTAGGGCTGTAGTTGAGCTGCTCTAAAAAATGGTCACATCAACTGATCCAGTGGCTGCTTGTGGTTTGTCTGAAGTCTTTAATCAGTCATCCTGAAACTACAGGGATAGTGACTTCTTGTCCTGACTGTCTTGAGGTTGGGAGGGATTTTAATTAGAATCCAGGCTATGAGATGTTGGATTTTTGTGATTCTTTTCTAATCTTGCCATTTTGCAATGTCCAGTTTAAAATAACACTGTGATGAGAATAATTATTTTCTTTTATTGTTATTGTTGTTATATGTGTACCCTTAAATTTAGTGGATATTTTGGGTTTAGTTATGGCTGAACATCATTAAAAACAAGACAAACCTCTCAAAAAAACCCAAAGAACCAAGCAACCTCACAGTTTTCTCCTGAGAAACCATTGGTTCATATAAAAGTAAAGTAATACTTTGAGGTGAAGCACATAAGCCACCTCTCTGTGGTGTATTAGGACTTGGCAGTTCCACAAATTCTCACTTGAAATCTCATTTTGACTGTCTATTATAATAACATTAAAAGCCTTCCATTTGCTTTTCAGAAAGCTGAATGCAGTGCCAGTGCTAGCTGAACTCAGCAAAGAATTTAATACTCCCAAAAATTGGGCAAAAGAAGGAAGATTAATTTGAGATATCCCCAGTACAAAGCCAGTATCAGTTGGCCACAGTTTTTTTAAGGTCTGTGTAGAGAAAAAGGCAAGTCTAAGATATAGAAATATTCTATTCTAGATGTGGTTCATCTTACCTTGCAAAAGATACCTTAAACTGGTCGCAGGAGCCTCACTGTGGAAATCTCATCTTTTTAACAGCATAACCAGGTAATCCAGAAATACCTTCTGAAGTGCTGGGTTCAGCTGCAAGATACCAAGTAACAGGTGAGATGACTGGGTGTAGAACCTGCTCCAGTGGGTAGGAGTCGTACATCAGCAGGACAGAGTTACAGCCAGAATGAGTATGGTTTCTGAGCAACCTCAATTACGAGTTAATGACCCAGCATTACATGGTCAAATGTGCTCTAAATTAGTCCAACTCCCTCTCCTGTAACACAAGCCCAGTTCATACATGTGGTACATTTACTGTAAGCAGGAGAAATAGTACACAATGCTAAACATTTTGATTTGTCATAATTTTCCTAGAAGAATCAGAAATTGAAGTGACAGTTTTAGTGTCAAATGATGCAGTGCTGCAGCCAGAGGTTACAGATGGCCTGGTTGAAAACTCTCCTGAGGAGGCTGTTGGCAACAGGCAGAATGGAAGAGAAACCACTTTCAAACAAGCACTTCAGAGATAATACTGAATTAAAACACAGAGCCATGGCAGGGGTTCAGAATGGCTTTTCACAATCTTTTATCAGTTAGTCATTCAAATATTTTGATGTAGAATCATGTACATTCAGTTTTGAAGGACATGTGCTTGTCGATACCTGAGTCAGTCTGCTCCATAAAAATAGATCATTGCAGGAAAAATAAAGGAGCAGTGTCCCAAAGGTGGCACAGTGGTGGAACTGCTGCATCCATAATGGACAATTAATGAGGGTTTGATCACGTTTTATTAAAAGTTTACCATCAGTACTCTTCTGCTGCTGAGCTGTTTGCATCATTTCACCTTTCACTCATGCAGGTCCATATTTCTACAGCTTGGATGGGGAACAGGGAGTGAAAACAGGAGCTTTCAGTTATAGGAGACCTTTGAGTATTGAAAAAATCCCTGTCCACTCCCCTCCCATCAGTCAAAGCCCAAAGGGAGGATAGAGATTTCCTCATGCTCCAGGTGCCATCCTGTGAGGAAGAGGCAAAAGACCTAGAGCTGAAACAACCACACAGGCTGTATCAGCAAATGCCATGTTCATGCATCTCTCTTCTTTCAGTCTTGGTTCGAATTGGACTTGGAAATGACAAATACCAAGTGCAGATGCCACAGTCTCTCCCACATGAATCTCAGAAGAACATGCTCCATTCTATTCTTTACTCCTAGTTTAAGTTCAGTTGTACTCCAAAGTTTGAGTGTTATTAGCACATTATTAAATCATTATTAAATCCATAAAAATCTTTGAGAGTCTGGTAGTCTTTCCCCATGTATAAAGTTAATTCCAAAAGCCAACAACTTAAAAAAAAAAAAAAAAATTTACAACCTTGGATCTGTCTTAATACCAGCTGCTTAAATGAAACAAGTCTTTTAAGTATAAAGTAATAGATGGGTACAATTTAATGGCAAACTACTCATGTCTGTTTACAAGTAATTTTGATATTGAAAGTAATCTAAAGCTTTACTCTATCTTAAGTATTTCTGCACTTGTCCTGTTTTTTTAAGCATTCCCATACTTCATTTTCTTACAAATCATTCTCTTTGCTTTTTCTAGCTGTATTAAATTGTATGTCTAATCAGTGTTAAAATGGGAAACCTTTATTAATCCTGGCTGCCTTTCTCTGAGTGCTCAAGACAGCCTAAAGCAGAGGAAAATGAAAGTCAGCTTTGGAGTTTAGAACTCCAAAAGACCTTAAATTTTTACAAAATTCTTGTTTAATTGTTCTCATTAAATATGAACAATCTCATGAATTGTCAAGAGGGTTGTTAGATATGAATGAAACAAATTAGACATCAAAAAGAAGGAGGAAAAAACTCAGGAAATGCAAGTTTCAAAAATTAGGAAGATTTACATGATCTCAAGTGTGCAGTAAAGATACATAATTGAAGTTCTCCACAAAACCAATAAACAATGACAAGAAAAGAGAAACCCCCCACAGCATACAAGTTCTGGCTGTTAAGCTTTAGTCCTTCAATTCTTTAAAGGTTTGTTGCAGTAAAACTCAATTGGTGTGGCATTTTGTGTGCTGGCCATCCCCTGATTATTCGTTGCAGTAAGATGTGAAATTGCCTGCACCAGCACTTAGGAGTTTTTTGGGAACATCTAGAAAGAGAGCTGGCATCTCCTTAAAGACTTTTTTCAGTTAATAAGGCTTTTTTTCTCATCTAATTCTAACAAAGTCTCTGTGTTTTCTTTCCTTTGAGCTGATCAGGAAATTCTACATATCCACCCTGTTTACCAGAGCGCTGCTAACAGTGAAGGCATTGACATTTGCAAAACGGGGCAAGGAGCTGGATTACTTTTTAAGGTGCAATGACAAACTGTAAGAAAATGCTCTGCTTTTACTTGCAAGATGATTTTGGATTCTGTGGGTTGGAGCATTGAGTGTTTACTCATACAGCTGTGATGTCGAAGAGCAGGGCTACATCAAACAGAGGAGGAGCCCCAAGCTGTTTTCCACACCAGGTCAGTGTCTGAATAAAGACCAACTGAAGCCTCCTCCTCTGAGGAAACTTCCTGGGTTGTTTCTTCTCTCAGGGTTCAAGACCTACAACCACATGAAGCCATTGGATTTTTAGGTGGCCACCCCTGCTGAGTTCAGAAGGATGTTGAGACTCCTACTAAACATAAACTCCTGCTAAAACATATCCACAATTAAATTTTTTTTTATCTTGCATTCCAGACAGGAATTTTAAAGAGGTGCTGGTATTACTGATTAAAAAAAATACATTTTCAGCAGCCTGTAACAGTCTTTGTTGTTCAACAAACTGTTTCAGTCTGTGCCCCCTTTCCCTTCAAACTGTTTTGCCTCACAGATTTTCCTGAATGTGACCATTACTCAGGTAAAATAAAATCGTCTTCAATCCTGGAGTACATCTAAGCCTCAGCAATACCTACCCTGGAACATCTTCTGTGAACAATGGGGTTTTTAATTGAATTAGTGAGAAGTAAATAAAAAAAATTAACGTAGATATGAAACTTGCTCGAACTTATTTTTTTATTGATACTTCTATCACCTGGTGAGTCAGGGATCACTCACTTCCCATGTCTGAGTGTAAGACAGTTTATGTTTGCTCTTTGCCTTGTAATAGTAAATCTGCCACCTCCAAAGTTCTTACTCAAAACCTTCACTTTTATCTTGGAGTTAAACTATCAATTGCACAGGTATTTAATCTGTTTTCCATTACAGTGATATTTTTCTTTGTCCCAATTCTGATTTTTAATGGCTATTTAGGCAAAGTAAACTTCATATTTAACTAAGTTTTCTAGACAATGATTATCAGATAAAAAGAGATTAACTCCCTGTTCCTGATGTAAACATTGTTGAATTATGTTACAGAACAGGGACTCCTGTTCCTCAACTGATGGAAGGGGTTGTATTTCTTTAAAAGGCTGAAATAAAATGCAAATACAAGGGTAAGAAAACTTTCTCTATAGTAAATCATTTATTAACCATAGCTTAATAACATTCTCCAGAGAGTGAATATGCCTTCTTTGGCCAAATGAGATGCTTTTCCTTCACCTTCCAGGTCCTATTACAATCCATTGTCCATGTCATGAAGAGAAAAATGAGAATGTGTATTTTAAATAGATACTTTCCCAGTGACTGACAGGTATTTGTTATCTTACAGATCCATTTACTGAGGAGCTGATGATGAAGTTGCAGATTGTGATGCTGTTGTTGAAGTAAGGTTTCTCTTTCAAATGTGCTAGTTACAGGCACATGTAAATAGGATTTAAAAGGCATGCAATGACTGGGAACAATGGGAAATGCCAAGAGAGTGGAGCAAGGCTTCTCCTGTGCCTATAACACAACTCATGTTCTCAGCAAAGCCCGTTCAGCTGGAGCGAGCCTCGTTCCTTTGTTGGATGTGCTTCCCCTTCCATGGGTTTTGGCCAAAGGAGAGCTCTTCCGGTTCTGTCGGCTGGGGCTGCAGTGACATCTAGTAACTGCCTGGCTAATTACAGCCAAGACTTTCACAGCTCTGTCCCATTAGCTCCAGCAGTGAGGAATTCCTACAGCAGGACTTGCTTTTTCCACTTCCAGATATTGCCTCCCATCAGAGCACGGGGAAGAATGTTCTTGAACACCAAGAGGCAAAAAGTGACTTGCTCAAGCTCACACGCTCCTTAGAATATAAAATCATGCTTTGAATCAAATTTTAATTAATTAATAAACTTGTCTCTTCTAAATAGACCTTCCTGCTTTTTTTTAAACACCGTCCCCCATCTAGCTACTCTGCCAAAAGAACTACATCTAGTACTTACTGAATGGACTAAATTTACTTCTTATTTAATATTGAAGAGTTAACAATGCTATAGATTTGACAAACCCATCAAAAAGAAAACTGCTTTTTCATCTGGATTGTAAATAATAACTAATCTAAGCAAGCAGGACTCGGCAGGTTTTGCATGATTTGCTACCAGTGACTTGTAAAGGTTTTCCACATCTTAAAACTTACCAACAGTACTGTAAGGATTACAAAATTCTCATTTTAAGCAAAAAGACACTGAGGCACTGGAGTTCTTAGAAGTTTATGTGTAATGAGAAAACCATATTTACACCTTGTACTTTCTCACAGTAATTCAAACTGTATAAATGAAGGCTACATCAATAAGTAAACAGTCTTTAAATGCTGAGGAAGCTGCTGTACCCTCAGATGGGCAGCAGAACCAAGTTCAGAAGGGGTTGTGCAGGTACCTTGGAGAGCAGAACAGCAGGGTAACAGTGCAGATAATTGTCAATCAAAATAATTATTCGGTGATTTTTCTCTATCTCCAAGCTTAAGAGAAAGCAATGGCTTTTCATCTTGTTAACTCCACTAGTTTTTTTTTCTTGTTGATGAAGAAAGGAATTCTGAACCACCCTTTGTTCTTCATTTACAGGTCCTGAGAAAAACAATTATAACTCTCATGACCTTGGAATTCCCCCAAGAAGCCTTTGTATCAAGTACCCTTTTCACTGCTTTTCACTACTTCTACTTTTCTCCTACTTTAACTAAAGCCAAACCAAGTGTGTTTATGTCACACAGTCCTTTTTGAACTTCTACTGTTGTCTTTTAAAGTCCACTGATAGCTAATTACTTTCAAAGAGCATAGGTCAAAGTAACTAGTAGTGAAGTCAACGTGGCATTTCTGTTGATTATGTCCCAAAACTGCCTCACCTAATTGGAAACAGTTGGCTAGTAAGTTGAGTTTTTAACTAACCTCCTTTAACCTTTAAAATCACAAGTTGTGGAGAGGCCTGTGGTCCCCTGATGTGCGTCTGGAGTCACATTTAACACTGACATTCTTTGCTTCTGAGGTTTTTTCTGATTAGAGTTTGAGCTTATAAAGTGACGTGATCCTGTCCACAGCTTCCAGCCAAGGGGACCAGAGCACACGTTTACATCTGTGAACAACACATAGAATGCTTTCCCTCAGCTGGAGTGGGATGAACTTTCAGGGAAGTTCTTGTATTTAACATTCTCTAACAACTACCATGACCTCAACAAAGTGGGGATTTTCCTTTGTTTTAAAAGGGAGAATGTAGGCAGAAGGAAAACAGTGCTCAGGTCTTGACTTGAATGCTGACACACAGAGATGAACCCATGGAAAGCAACTAGAAAATATTGCTGTTGTTTGGAAGTAAAGCTAGGAAAGAGCCTGAAGGCTTCACTGCACTGTACAGTAAGAAACCTGGAACATTTGCATCTCAGCAAAAGATCAGTACAAATTTGCTGTATAAATTCTTTCAAGCTTCTTTTTAAGGCTCAGATTTGTACATGAACTTTTTGAATTCTTGCCTGATTTACACGTTTCCTAACTTCTCAATTACATGGACTTGAAACATATTGCTTAATACATTATAATTCTTTTTATTCTGTGACAAGACAGTATAATTTCATGAATTTTAAGGGACTTAATATTCCCTATGCTGCTGGTTAACACCGTACTGGTTATTGTCCATCACTGGAAACCTGATCCATATGTGGCACTGTGCTCACTGGTGTTCACATTGGGCCTCACAAACTTACTGCATGAATTAGAAGGTAACTATTAAGCATGAACTCTACATGATAATTTGACTGATAACCATGTCAGATGAGGAGCACCCAGCATATTTGATTATTCCTGAACAAAATTACTTACTGAGCAGACACCGCATTCACAGAACATTGGATTTTTCCTTCATCCCACACAGATTAATACCTTCTGGGTCAGGCTTATGCCTGGCTTCTGGGAATGAGGAAACAAAGATTTTGTGGTGACTCGTTTTGCACAAACTGTTTGTTTTCAGAGTAGCGGTTTTTACCATGGGGCGAAATGAAAACAGCTGCCAAGTGCAATTTGGTTCAAAGAGGCAGCGGCCACTGGTCGCAGCCCAGACACGTCCGTGGCTCTGCGAAGCCCTGACCTCTGTTGTGCTGCAGTCCCTCAGCACATTTGTGTTCTGAACATTTAACACTGAATTGTCACCTTCACAAACACCACTGTGTTGGATCTGAGTGGCAAAGAGCAGCTCAGGCCAGCAGGCTCCTCACTCTCTCTACACCCTGCTAGCTACGGCTTGTAGACAAAGCCGCCACATGCCTTTAGTAGATCTGAGCGTGGCACGCTGGATTCTGCGCTGTGCTTTAGGGCTCCCAAATATATTAGAGTGCTTCCCACACACTGTGGATATTGGGGCTATCTCCGTGCATGGCTACAGGTATTCAATGCAGATGATGACTAAGTCCTAAGCAGCTTAGGTCTGTTTTTACCTATCAAATTGAGGGAATTAGCCTCTGAGGGCAGGATTCTGTTCACCTGCCATGAGGTGCGATGTAGACACTGCAGCTCATCAAGCTGCCCCAGTCTCCTGTTTTTATTCAGAACAGGGAACTTTAGGTCACTGTTCAGCTGACTCAGTTTAGATCTGCCAGTGCCCAGTGAATGCATCAGAGCTGACTCAATGGGAGCCTCGGGCTGCGCCAACAGCCCTGGCTGACTCAGGTTTATCAGATGAAGCCCAGCCTGGGGTCTGGATGTGGTGTGCTGCACTTACATGTACTATAAACTGCTTCTGAAAATAAAAGGGACACTTCCCTTCCACACCCTCACACTAGCCCATGATCCAGGGCTGATCCATGGGCTGACGGGCAGCTCACCTGCCAGGGACTAGTTTTAGAATGTCCTAGTTGCCTGCTTTGGAGGTGCTGCCTTCCTTCTGTCTGATACCTTGGTATTCAGCAGGGAAATTAAAGGGGATTAAAATAACGAGGCCGTTTTGTATCCTTCTCCAGTTAAACCCATTCTGAACCAGATGTCATGGAATTTTTTAATGAGTCTCTTAAAATGAGTGTGCTCAGTTCAAGTTTAGAAGAGTTGATAAAAGGTAGACATTCTTCATGCCCGTGGAGAAAACGCCTCTGGTTACTACAAACTGCGCTTTTTCCCAAAGGCCACATTTCTTTTGGATTAAAATATAAATAAATAAAGCACATTCTGATCTTCACTGTTTCACATCGGTAGTACAAGCTTTGATAGGCTTCCTTTGAAGAGAAGACACACACCTGAATTCAGGTCAGGTCATCCTGAGAGGGTTTAAGCTCCAGAAGGAAGAGGACTCCAGTCTCCTTTTCCGTGCTGCAGTGCAGTGTCGCTCCACGTTATTTCTGTTGCTGTTTGCAATTAAATGGAGCAGCCCTCCCTGAGATCCTCTCACCTCTTGGGTGAAAAACAAAAGAAGAGAAAAAGAATTTCTTCCTTCAAAGCATCCTGAGAGTTTCTGCTCCAGGTGCCTGCCCTGTGCTCTTCACCCAGTCAAAGACAAACCCAAGCGAAACCTCACTGAAATTTAAAAGCCATGTGGATGAGGCAACTGGGGACATGGGTTAGTGGTGGGCTTGACAGTGCTGTGGGAATGGTTGAACTCAATGAGCTTAGAGGACTTTCCCAACCTAAACAATTCCATGATTATGTGATTCTATGATTATGAAATCTCATCTCTCCCCAGCATGGTGGGAGAGCGGGGACAGTGCTGGTTCTGACCCCAGGGAAGGGAGCAGTGGGTGTGGACAGCTCCAGGCTACTGAAGGGATGGGGAAACCCCAAAGAAGAGGGAGGTGAGGAAACAGCACGAGTGACCGAGTGACCGGTGCAAGCAGGGGAAGCCTGATGTGTGGGAAGCGCTGCCAGGCTCACTGCTCTTGTGCAGCAGTGCTGGTCCAGGTCAGCCCTGCAGCTTCCCTGCAGCCTGGCCAGTGTCTGTGGTTGTGTCCAGTGTTCACTGCTCTGATATGAGCTGTGGGATGAAGCAGGCGCAGCTGGATAGCAGCCCCATCTCCCAACTCTTGGTGAGAAATTTCTTGAGGAGGAAATTCTTTCCGAGTGTGGTGAGGCCCTGGCACAGGTTGCCCAGAGAAGCTGTGTCTGCCCCATCCCTGGAAGTGTTCAAGGCCAGGCTGGATGGGGCTTGGAGCACCCTGGGAAAGTGGAAGGTGTCTCTGTCTGTGGCAGGGGGATGGAACTTGATGAGCTTTAAGGTCCCTTCGAACCCAAACCATTCTAGGACTTTATGAAACGGAATGCCCCGAATGCCTGTGCTTGCCTTCTCCCAAAAGGAAGGGGTCTTGGAACCTGTTCATGCCATTGGAAATCTCCTGAAGTGCTTTTCCAAGGACTCTGCTCCACCTGACATCTTCACTGAACTCTGGAGTCATCCACAAATAAATGAATGCTGCCCATTCTCCTTCATCTTCTCCCTCCAGCCAACACTTCTGAACAACCAGTGGAGCAGAGACATCATATCCATGGGACACACAACCAAAAACCACAAGGAATCAATACAACATCCCCCTCACCTGGGCACCTTGGAACTTCCTCTGCTACAGGCACGTAGGTGTAATTTCAGGCAGGTAAGTGTCATTTCATCTTTATATTCATGACTTGTTGGGGACATAGGGAAAGACAAGTTTTGCTTTTCCCAATTAAAAGGAAGGGAAAAAAAATAAAAGGAAGAAAATAAGTGGGAAAAGAAATTTTATTTCCAAGCTTCTAAAAGGATCTTACAAAACACAGAGAGTAATAAAAGCGCAAATATATATATATATACGTATATATATATATATATAATTGACAGGGTCCTGTTAAGCAATTCTTCACATTATCTAATGGTGATAGAAGATACCACGTAACCATATATGCATTTCCCCATAATCCTGATCACTGCCGACAGCTCACAAAACTCTTCTCAGACAACATTTCTCCTAGACTGTACAGATTTCTTTTCTCAAAAGCAAAGGAGGAGGACAAAAACCAAAGTAATCAAGAAGAAAGAAAAAAAATTCTCTTAAGCAAGGTCTTCCAGGTTGGGCTGGGTGAGAGCCAAGCTTAACACCTCCTGCATGGCTGTGGGACCTCCTTCCCAGGCTCTCCATGGCACAGAATTTCCTCCAGCACCTATTACTCCCCACCACCCCAGCCATATGCCCCGTGTTACCCTGCTCCCACCCCGCCCAGGGTCTCATCACTTCAAAGGAGCCCCAACCCTGTCCAGCTGCATCCTCAGCGCTGCTCTTCCCTCACACCTGCCCATCAATCCTAACCTCAATCTTTATTTTTTAGGACTTCCTAACACATCTGCCCATCCAGAAGGAGTTAATCCCAGACCTCCATCCCCACCAGCACCACAGGTTCCAGCTCAGCATGCCTGCTGCTATTTCAAGCACCCCTCTGCAGCAGGAATTCCAGCTGCTGGGGATGGGAAGGGATTCATGCTTGGCTTTTCAGGATCTAGCTCCCACACCAGGAAGGCACAGACCAATGGACAGAACCAACCGCTCCAAATCAGAAAGGACCTCAGGAAACAAAGGCAGGGAAAGCTGAGAGAGAAAAATGGAGCCGGGGCAGGTCCATGTGCTCCAGATTCTTCCTCACCCTGAAATGTCATGGTAGCTTTTGGAGGTTGCCAAAAAGTAAACAGAAACCCAGTGGTACCTGGTTCCCCCATCCCACCCCCCAACAGTTTCTTAAAACACTTAATGTCCAGCTTAAGTGAAATCAACAGATTTTAAAATCCACACAGGTGTTAAAAATGAGTTACAAAAATTTGCTTGTTCCTGTTCTTGCAGCAAAACCAACCCCAACTCGAGCCTCAGAGGCAGAGGGCTAAAGGCAACATGTCTTGTGTCACCCCCCTTCAGAGGTCCAAGGGGCTCTTTGGATCCCATTCCTAGCAGGGAACCTCCGCTGAGGGCCTAACAACTCTCACTCTCTCCAGGCATCCTTCATCCTAGGGATGCTGCTGCACACAGCTGATGGAGGATGGCTCAGCCCCAGGCACCCCCACTCCTTCCTGCACAGCTCAAAAGCCAGGCAGGGGATTACTTACACACTGCCTTCCTCCTTCTCCTCCACTACACCCTACATGGGAAAACAGGCAACCACACACACCCCAGCCAGCTGTGTGAAAAAATGTATATATTCAGCACGCACTCGGTACAGTATAGCAACAAAAGCTACCATCGTTTCCTTAAAAACCAACAAACCACCAACTTCAAAAACAACCAACAAAGATTCCAAATCCTCCCCACCCTACAGCACTGATCCTTGGCCTTCTGGCCCCAGCAAGCCACCAGTGACAAGTGACTCCAGCCCCACACCATCCCTGCCTGGCAAGGCACAGAGGGTGGCCCTGGTTCTCTGGGAGCATCTCCTGCCTCGGCACCCAACTCCTCCTGTGGGCTCTGGGCTGCTGAGGGTGGTCCCACCAGAGGAGCTGGGCCAGCAGTTTGCTCCGGTGCTATCCCATGCAGTTATCTGGGGGACACACACACCAAAGAAAATGGGACAAGCTCTGTCTGCCAGAACAGGGAAGTCACCACAGCCTCACTGGGGTTCAACACACCCCTAGGAATGTGCCAGGGAGGAGAGGGGGATTCCGTCGCTGATCCTGGAGGCTCCATGCTTGGACAGTGTCTCTGCTGCTTTCTGCTGGAGGTGGGGGATGAGGCCAAAGAGAGGGAAGGAGCTGCACAGTGGTGGGGCTGGGAGCTGGCAGGGCCTGCACTGCTGCACACAGAAGGGAGGTAGATCAGCTTTGGAGACCTCTTGCCTGGGAGGATGTCTTCTCGGACACCAGCTCCATTTCTGGGGGGGAAGAGCCTGCTGCAGGGCCCTGAATGTCTGCGCTTGCCTTCTCCCAAGGCAAAGGTGTCTTGGAGCCTGTTCATGCTGCTGGAAAGATCTCAAACTTGTGCAGCAATTTCCCTCAAAATTTTTTAGCCCTGAAACTGCCTCCACGGCTGCTGCAGGCAAACCCCCGGCAGCTGGGGACAAGCCCAGAGGTGACGGCAGCGACATGCGGGGCAGGAGGGATCTGGCTCCCTCCTCTTGCCCACCTGGTTGGACCCCAACCCTGACCCCAGCCCCTCTCCCTGCCCTGCCACACCGCTCCCGCTGCCACCCCTGCCCCACACGCTGCGGGGATAGCGTGTGTGATGCTCTCCGTCCTCCCCCCTCCCCAGGTCCCCATCCCCAGCGTCCCCTCTGCCATTAGTCTTGCTGCTCGTTCATCTCCATGTCCGACACCAGGATGTTCTTCTCGGCAGATTCACTGGGGTTGGCGGTGGTGCGACTGTAGCGAGCGCTCTCGAAGGCGCCGCGCTCCGCACTCTGTCGGCGCTTGTACAGGAAGATGACGACCCCCAGCACGGCGCACAGCGCCAGCGTCGACAGCACGACCACTGCGATGGCTGTCGTGTTCTCCGGCAGAGCTGCAGGGAGGAAGGGCTGCTGAGAGGCAGACAGATGGCTCCTGTTCCTTCCTCAGCCTGCAGGAGAGGCTGGGGCTGGTGGGGCTCCAGCCAGACCCGGGTTTTTGGGCAGGATCATTTAATCATAGAATGTCTTGAGTTGGAAGGAACCCACAAAGACCACCGAGTCCAACTCCTGGACCCGCACAGGACACCCCGAGAATCCCACCCTGTGCCTGAGAGTGCTGACCAAACACTTCTCGAGCTCTGGCAGTGTTGGGGCCGTGACCACTGTCCTGGGGAGCCTGTTTCTGTGCTGTTTCCTCTGTGGTGGGTCACAACAGGACAGGATGGAATGAGATTAGCTCAGTTGGTTGAGCATGATGCTAATAACACCAAGGTTGTGGATTTGATTCCTGTATGGTCATTCACTTAAGAGTTGGACTCGATCCCTGTGGGTCCCTTCCAACTCAGCGTATTCTTTGACTCTGTGAATCTGCTTTGGTGTTTTGGGCACATCCTGTGCCCTTGGCAGAGCTCCTGGGACTGGGCAGACTCCCTGGGTCTTTCCTATGTGTATGAATATTTAGCAGCTGCCTGGGATGGATCTTTGGGATCCTACCAGCAAACATGGTGGCCATCCCCCAGACTGACCAAGCAGTGTGGGCACAGGAAGGAGAGTGGCAAGCGGCTCGGAAGACACACACCTCCATGGAAGGATGGCTCCTGCTCCTGAGGAGTTCTAACTCAAGGCCAAAGTCACTTGGGAATGGCATTCCCCACCCACATAACCCACTCCTTTGGTTATTTACACAAGCCGGGCTACGGCACAGGCTCCCAGTCCTGGTTTCCAGTCCCAGTACTGTGCCCAGGCTGATGGTACCACTCACCTGCCCTGGAAAAGCTGCTTTCCTCCACTGCAAAGGTAACACAGACAGGTGAGTGCACAGCCACAACACCCTCCCATCTTCCCACCACCAGCACCACTGGACCCATACACCGCACTGCTCCCAGTGCTGCACCACGTGGGCAATGGGCGATGCACAGCTAGGACGGTCCTCTGGCTCTGCTCCACCACTGCCCCACCGGCCTCATCCTGCCCCAAGGAGCTGACCCAGCCACTGAGACATGCACAGCCCATCATGGAGCCCAATGGGGACCTGCAGACCCCAACACTAACCCATACCATCCCCTGCACTGGAATTACCCGAAACACATGGTTGGTGCTGCCACTGTGACAGCTCTGCTGTGCAGCACCCTGCCCAGACCCCCAGCTCACCCTACATCAGCCCAGGAGCCTCGGGGAGCAGAGGGAGCCCTACCTCGGGGGATCTTGCAAATGACCCCCATGGTTACGTTTGTGCAGGAGCCTAGGCGCCACACGCCGTTGCTGCTCTGGATCCAGTAGCAGCTGTTCTGGCTAAGCATGCTGGGCCCCGTGTCGTGCTGGCCCCAGTTGGAGTAGTTCACGGCAGTGTTGTCATGCCAAACCAAGGTGCCACCTGGGAAATGGGAAAATTAGGCTTGAGGAGGCTGAAGGAGACACTCCACCTTTGTCCCAGTTCAGAAAGTATGAGGAGGTGTGACGGGGCTCTGGGCAACCTGGTCTAGTGGAAGGTGGCCCTGCCCATGGCAGGGGGTGGGACTGGATGGCTTTAAGATCTTTTCCAACCCAAATGATCCCGTCATTCTGTGATTCTATGGTGGGGAGGTGTGATGGGGAGGACCAGGGGCTACAGCACACCTTCCTGAATCAGAATGCTCCAGTGTCTTGGAGAAGGCTTTGGGTTTCGTACCCCACCAAGCCAGAGGAGGACACAAATGGCATGTCCAGCATGGCCTGAGACACCAGTGAGCCTGGTCACACTATGGCATGAGCCCCCCTCACTGGTGCCACCACCAAGGGTTTCCTCTGCTCACTGCAGACTTGGTGGGAATTCATGGAGGTGCCTGGGGATGTATCTCAAACCTCATTCCTTCCTTTGTACCTTTGGGGTTGAAGGTCATGCCCAGCCAGGCCCCCTTGGAAAGGCCCTCGTATGCCTGGAGATGCTCCCACACAAAGACATTCTCCATTTCATCCTGGATGGACAACACTGTGCCGCCAACTGCAGAGGGAAGACTGTCATGGAGGAGCCCAGAACTGAGAGGACTGAGCTAGGGAGCAGCAGTGCCCAAGAGGACAAAGTTGAGGACCTACCTGTGAACCACATGATGATTGGGGAACCCTAACATGGAACAGCAAGGAGATGATGGCTGACCAAGGCTGGACACAGACACAGGGACAAAGGGGTCTGCTGCACCCACAAACATCCTGGGGATCCCACTCTCTTCCATTTCCAAGGATGCATCTCCCTCCTTTACCACCCCAGGCCCCTCATACCTTTCTGGCACCTCCTCATGGCGTCCTTCTGCCTGAGGGTGATCTCCATGTGGAAGGTGTAGCAGTGGTCCCGGAAGGGAATCCAGGAGGAGTCCTCCAGCGATTTGGGACAGCTGCCACTGTAGCTCCACTTGTGCATGCGGAGGTGACCTGAGGAGCACATGGTACATTAAAGGTGTGGTGGGGCACAGCATGTCGGGGTCCCACAGCACACTGGGGCACCCAGACCCACAAGGACATGCTCCAGAAGGTCCCTAGTGGGATGCCCCATCTCCAACCCTTGGTCACACCCCACCTGGACCACCGCAGGCCCCCTGACCAGCACCTGTTTGGAGCTGGCAGATGCCCCCCTGAAGCTTGGTGTCACAGCCAGCTGTGCGCCAGCTCCCGTCCGTGTCCATGTAGGAGCAGCCGGTGGTCTGCTGGGGCTCCCCGTCCTGCCAGTTGGTGTAAATGAGGCTCTCCTCCGTCAGCCACGAGTAGCTCCGGCCTCCCTGGAAGACCACAGGGAGGAGATTCTTGGGGACTGCTGCGATCCCCCTGGGGACCTGTGCCCCAGGTGCCTGCCCCCTTCCCTCACCTCATCGTTGGCCAACCCAATCCAGAGTGGAGCCCGCAGGCTGCTGATAGCCTGTGTGAGGAAGGCCTGGCTGTAGGGGTTGGGGATGGTGGCCAGGGTGGCATTGAGGGTCTCGCAGAGCAGCAGTGCCTCGTGCCACCTGAGGGGTTTCTGCAGGATGCGGTAAGTGCTGTTGTGGTAAAAGAGGGTGCCGGTAGGAGAAGGGGGGAATGGTGTCTGCGCAGGGCTCAGGGACGGGTCTGGAGGAGCAAAGAGACACAGTCAGAGGGCACAGAGGACACTCCTGCATCTACTCCTGCAGGTGGGTCACCCCCTTGTCCATCGCTACCCAGGCCAGGCTGTCCCTGGCAGTGTTGTGCTGATTGCACCTGCGGACATCCTGGTGCAACTGGGGAAGGAAGAGGGACATCCTTAGGGATGACAAGCACTGACACCCTACAACCATCCCCACCTGGGAGCTGTCCACCAGGATGCATGTCCCTGCAGGACACACTGAGCCAGGCCGGCGTGCACAGGTTTGGGGCTGTCCCATAAATGGCTGAGACCAGGGACCCACCCACCCAAGTTAAGCCTATCTCCCCAGCTCTCCCTAAGCTAAACCCATCGCCCCAAGCTCCCCAGTCCCACCACAGCATGGGGCACCAGGGTGGCAGTGGCTGATCCCCAGCCAGAAGAGGGCTGTCCCCTCGTCCCCCTCTTACCTATGCTCCGCTGGCAGACATAGCCATGCTTCTCTTCCAGGCAGCTCCGGTCATCCCAGCGTCCCGTGAAGACGGGGGGTGAGCCGTGCCACACCACGACACAGTTGGTCTGCACAGCCAAGCCACAATCAGCACAGTCAGCACTGTCCTTAGCACTGTCATCTTACACCACAGGGATCCCCATGCGAGGAACCCCCACCCTACAGCGCTTCATCCTGCACTGCCCTTGGAGAACCACCCCAGTCCACTAAATCCTTCCTTTCCCAAGGCTGGGCCTGGGGCTGAGACCTTCCCGGGGGATGGGGGTGCTACAGGGAATCTCCCTTACCGGCTTGTCACGGGGGCTGGAGGAGCTGCAGCCCGAGGGCTCTCCAGGTGCCCAGCTCACGTGCCGCAGCGGCTCCCCCTCCACCCACTGGAACTCCCTCTGAGCATCGTGCAGGCCAATCCAGAGGTCAAAGGAGATGTTGGGCAGCATGGATGTGATGAAGGCTGCAAGCAACAGGTGAGGCACGGAGGACCACCCCGGGCAGGTAGAACCTGGGTGGGGTGGTTGGGCAGAGGAGACCTACCCTGCTCCAGGGGGCTGGCAATGGTGGCCAGGACGGCGCCCTGACTCTCGCACACCTGCTTCGCCTCTGGCCACTTCACTATTTCGCCTTTGTTGTGGCCATTGAAGCTAAAACACTGCACAGCCAGGGGCACAGGATGGTCCAGGAGGTGCAGCTGCCCCCAACCCTGAGCCTTACACCCTCCCCACCCAGGCACCCTCTGCAGCCCCATTCTGCCCAATGGTTCTTTTTGCCTTCACACCCTCATGCCTGCCACCCCCCAACCCCTCTGGTCCTCCCACATCTCTCCTGGCAAACCTATGGACACACTTCACCTTCCCCACCCCACGGCACATCTCTCCCAGCATCCCTGTAAATGCATCCCACGTGCAGGCATCCCTCTCCATCCTGCCACTTTGCAGCCACCCCCTCAGGGCCTCCATAGGGCTGGTGGAACACCAGGAAGTAGCCATCATCCTGCTGTCCCCTCTCCCTCCAGCGGTACCTTGCTGAGGAAGGGCAGCCAGCCTTGGGGACAGCCCCCACTCGTGGCAGCAGGTACTGGAGGGAGGGAAGGCTTCACAGCAGTCCCGTTGCTTCGCTTGCAGATGTAAGGCAGCGCCGTCATGCACTTCTGGTCCCCCCAGTCCTCTACGGGGAGGGACAGGCTGGGCATGATGCCCCTCTGCACTGGTACCAGCGCCCCAGCCCCTCAGAGCCTCATGTGGAGTCCTGCCCTGCCCTGCCCTCACCTCGGCTGGCTGTCATGTACACACACTTCCTGTCCTTGCTGATGGGCCGAGGCTTGCCCGGTGCCCAAAAGACAAAATTGAGGAGGGACCCATCAGACCACCTGGAACAGCATCAGGAGGAGTACGAGGCTGAGCAGTGACTTGGTGAATGGGACCACTTGAATGCCCTAACTGGGAGCGTGTCCCACCATCACCCTCTTGGGTGAGAAACCTCCAGCCCAGCAGCCCAGGATGAGACCCCCAAGATGCAGTTGCTGAGCCACAGGCACTCTGAGAGGTGGGGATGGTGGTGTAAGGACATGCAGGGACATAGTGGTGTGGGGATGTGATGGGGACGGTAGTGTGGGGACATCCAGGGACAAGGTGGCTGGCTGTGACTTACTTGAACCTCCCGTCATTCTCGTAGGTGTGCAGCCCAATCCACCAGTGCTGCTCCTGGCCCCTGGAGAACTGCACGCCCAGAGAGGACATATCAGTACCCTTCAGGGACTGGGGGGTCTTTGGGGGTAACTGAGGCTGCCATGGGGAACAGACACCCTTCCCCAACTTGCAAAAGCAAGGTAAAAAGCATCACTTTGCTGAGCCCCAAACCCACCCCCAGGCATCAGGACCAGCCACCATACAAGCCCATCATGACCCCAAGCCAAGCCCAGCACCCCCAAATATTGTCCCTTCAGAAAAGGGTGAAAGAAGACAAGGAAGAGCAGCCCATAGGGCAGCAGAGCCCACTGGTGCCCTGGGAAGTTCCTGTCCCCTTGGTACCTTCTTCAGGTTCTGGCCCAGGAAGCGCAGCTCAGCCTCACTGTGCACTGACGTCAGCTCGGCCTGGAACCAGCTGCAGATGCGCTGTGCCTGCAGCCACGTTGAGTGGTGCTCGAAGAACTTGTACTCAGCCTCCTGGTACTTCACCCACTCTTTGCTGCCTGTAGGCAGGGACTGGTGTCACGCTGAGGCTGTGACACTCCTGCCATAGTCACCCTGACCCTTGGTCTCTGCCTGTTGGGCTGCTTTGCTTTTGTCCCTCTCCTGCAGTGGAGCAGCAGCAGGATGCCTGGGTTCCCCTCCCTTCCACAACCCTGCCCAGGATCCATCCTCTGGATTAATTGTGGCAGATATCCATTTAGGACATCAGGCAGTCTATGCACAACCTGACGTTGTGTCAGGAGAGGTTAAGGTTGGATATCAGGAAAAACGTTCTTCCCCCAGAGGGTGATCAGGCTCCCCAGGGCAGTAACTACAGTTCCAAGGCTGCCAGAGCTCAAGGAGCAGTTGGACAACACTCTCAAGTGCAGGGTGGGATTTTTGGGGTGCAGGGCCAGGAGCTGGACTCAATGGTCCTTGTGGGTCCTGTCCAACTCAGAATATTCTGTGACTGTGACAAAAGGCTGTGGCCAATGCACCTTGGGTTGCGATCTCCGGCTCCTTCACATCAGCACCTGGAGAAAGGGCAAGGAGAAGCTGTCAGGGGGGTGCAGGCTGGGATGCTCCCATGGATGCTTCTCCGCAAACCATCCGTGGGCTACAACGGCAGGATGCCTCTCCTGAATTCCCCCAGAAGGGACAGCACCTCTCCCAGTCCCTGAATTGGGAATCACCCTCCCTCTTCCCAGGGATTCCACCACCCCACAGCCCATGCTCCTCCAGGTCAGTCACAGCTGATGGGTTTGGGGACCCCTTTCCCGGTACCTTTGGGCAGTTTGCAGATCCAGTCCAGCTGGGCTTCGCACTGCATTGGCATCCACTGCAGGGAGGCCAGATCCAGCACCGCACAGCTCCGGATGTCATCGTCATCATAGTTACTGCGGTCAAAGTTGTGGTAGAAAAACTGGGGGTTGAGAGAGATGGGCAGTGTTGGGCATTTCCACCAGCACCAGATTTGTCCCTCCCACAACCCAAATACCCCCTGGACTCACCCCCAGCCCATCGCTCCATCTCCAGCTCCGGTCCCCAGCGGGGTCCCGCCGGTTCAGGCCAATCCAGAACCAGTGCTGCTCATGGAGCTCTGGCTCTGACTCCCTGTGGAGAGCCAGGGGGACAGGTGAGTACACAACCCCCTTCAAACCAGAGGGGTTCATATTTATATACAAATATGTATACAGGGCTTTTTCTGTTTGTTTTCAAAGCCTGCCATCCCCACACACCGGACAGCAGGAACTGGGATAACAGGCATGCCATCTCAGGGCTGGAGCTGCTTTAAATCCAAGCTCCATCCTCAAATTACACTGAACTTCCTGCACATCTCCCACATTAGCCACACCAACTGATGCACCTTCTGTACACCAGTCTGTGCTCAGAGAGACCCATCAATCCATCCATCCATCCATCCATCCATCCATCCATCCATCCACATGTGCCAGAGCACCAAGAGGGCTGTGTGCTCATGGCAAGCACACTCTGGCAGTGGGACACACACTGGTGCCACCAGCCTCTCACCCAAAAATCTTGTTGAGGGTGTTGGCGACAAAGTGCTCCTCCTCGTAGCTGCCTAGGCTGAGCAGCTGGGCCCCCAGCTCCCGGCAGAATTCCTGTGCAGCGATCCACATCTTCTTCTCTTGCAGCTTTTCAAAGCTGAACACCTGGGAAAGGAAGAACCCACAGCATGGGGGGGCTCAGCAGCAGAACAGGAGCAGAGCACTGTTCCCACCCACAGATAGCCACATTCCAGGGCACAGTGCTGCCATCCAGCCCCAGCCAGGCTTGTGGGGTGCCTCTTGCAAGCATCAAAACGTGCCCCTTCACCCCGCTGCACTGGGGAGGCACATGCATCCCCACACCGACCTGTCCAACCCCCCTTCACCTTGTAGCAGTGACGGAGTTTGGGGTCGGAGCTCCATCCTGGGGGGCAGGTGGCAGTGAGGCTGGGTGTGGGGAAAGGACCGGGCAGTTCAGGATTGACTGGGGTGCCCAGGTTCTGGCGACAGATGTACTTGGCCTTGAAGGTGCTGCAGTTCTTCACCTCCCACAGCCCCATGGAGCTGCCGGTGGCCAGGGCCACGCAGCCACCCTTGTTGTAACCTGGAGCGCTCACGAGAGCAGGGAAGATGCCAGCCTTAGGGTTGGACCGTGCTGGGGGGCAGTGCCAGTCCCGCCTTGCATGAAGCGGGAGTCCCCATCCCACCCCCATCCCTTACCGGGCTGGTTGCGGTTCCAGTGAGTGTACATCACCTCATCACCGCTCAGCCAGCGGAATGCGCCCGTCTCATTGATGTCCTGCAGAGCTGTCCAAAAATACTCCCCATCCCAGCCATAGATGAGACTGCTCACATATGCCTGCTCAAACCTGGAGGGACAGTGAGCGTGGGCAATGCAGCAAGCCGAGACACCGAGCCACCCATGATGCTCCAGCCCTTGGAGGTCACTCCCCACCTTGCAGGACTTGTTTTGGGGTAAACCCACCACCACTGGCGTGGCACTGACCTGTTGGTGATGGTGACCAGTGTGGAGCTGTAGTCAGAGCACGTCTTGCGGGCGTCACTGTAGGGGACACGGTCCTCGCCCAGCCAGAAGCAGGAGGGGCTGTGCCACTTCCAGCCCTGCAGATGGGTGACAGGGAACATCCACCACTGCCCACCTGGACCTCCCCAGAAGGATGGGAGCAATCCCAGGGCACGAGAGCAACATCCCAAGTTCCCCACCACCGCCTCTGCCTTCTCCTGGGAGGTCTCCTGCCCCCAGCTGCCCCAGCTTGACCCCACTCAGCTTTGATTTCTAACAATCCCCTGGTCCCAGAGGACATGGCTTCAGGGAAAACAAACACACAGGCAGCTTCAAAGCTGGGGAAACAGCTCTCCCTGCCAGCGTCTGGCCCTGGCTGGGATGCGGGGAGGGGAACACAATCCTCCTCTTTACGCCGCAGGGCTGAGTCCAAAGTGAGTACCACTGCAGCCAGCTTTAATCCCCTGCCTTGTTGACATTGGAGTCTCTCAGGAGTTGGAGACACAATAGTGCCTGTCTTCCGCCAGAGCAGGGAGCAGGGTGGCCCTAGGGCTGGCAGCGGTGGTGGCAGAGTGGGGAGGGACATGAGGCCTCATCCGCGAGAGGGGACACACACCCTTCACAAGGGTGAAGTGGCTCAGCCAAGGAGCCAAGTGGCCCCAGGCTCAGGGACCCCCTGGAAGGGGAAGCATCACTACAGTTCTACTCCTGGGTCCCCCGACCATCGGAAGGACAGTGGGGGCACGTGCCATACGCAGTGTCATCAGCACAGTGGGGAGGGAAGCAGGAGAGCAGCCTCAGGAAATGAAAACAACCAAATCCCAGTTTTCCCCCCAAGTTCCTGCTCCTACAGCCTTCCTCTGAAGCTGGCAAATCCAGGTACAGACCCATCAGCTGGGTCCCTCTGGAGCAGCATGGTTGCCGCTGAGCAGCCAAGAAAGGGGCCTGTCCTGGGACAGTGCAATGTCCCCAGACGGGTCCCCAGCCAGCCCCGGCCTCAGCACCCCTAACACCCCGAGGATGCACTCCCACACACTGAGCACCAGAGCAAATCCCTGTGATCTGAAAGACGGTCAGGAGAGGATCCCCAACCCCAACTGTTGCCCCCAGCTCCCAATCCCAGTATGCCCACACATCCCTCTCCTGCTCTGCCTTTTCCATTGCCCAAACGTCTATCCTTAATTGCTTCCTTTAAGGCTGTTCCTGAAATGAAGGAGACTTTTAAAGGGGGGGAAAAGCAGCAAAGCCACCATGAAAAACCAGTGGAGTGGCTGGAGTGGATAGGACCAAACCCCTGAGCAAGATGTGCCTCCTCTCCACCAGCTTCTGCCTCTGGGTGGCAAAAGTCCTCATTGAGAATGAGTAAAGTAGAGGAAGGATGCTTCTTGGTTCATTTGTCCCTTGCATTGGTGCATTGGTTCATTTGTCCCTCACAGTTTGTTTCCCAGTACATCTCTGTTGGGCACCCAGGGTCAGGGTAAGACTGGCTGGAGAGCCAGGAGGGAGTTAAATCAGCATAGGGAGTCCTCAGGACCGCTTTGGGGACATACAGATGCATGGTAGCAGAACTTTGCCACCGAGTGTCTCATCCCCAGCATCTGCTGACACTTGGGCTCCTCCAGCTTCGCCTGGCAGCCCTCAAATCTGGCCCTGCATGGCAGCTCTCCTGCGTGGCTCTCCTGCATTGGCTGCTGTGCTCCCCCGAGCTCTGGCAGAGCCAAGCAGCTGCTGGAAAAAAGGCAAGGACATGGGAAGAGCCCGGCAGCACCTCTGGGAGTTGGCCTGAAGCGGCTGCTTGCTAGTCAGGGTGCAAGCGCACTGGCCAGCTCTGAAAGGCTGGGAGAGGTTCAAGAGCCACAGCGCTGCCAGACTCAATGCTTGGAGGCTTTGCAGAGAACCACAAAAACCACTTCCCAGGAAGCGTGGGAACAGGGCAGCTTCAGTCCTATGCGACAGCTGGGGAAACTGAGGCAGAGCATGGACTGAGTGAGAATCTGCTGGTTTGGTGTTCCCAAAATGCCCATGCCCTGCCCGGAGGAGGCAACCCGCCATCCTGTCGAGGCATAGGGCTGGCAGCCACCTCCATCCTGCCAGGCTCCCACGTGCTCCTGTGTTCTGGCACAAAGAGAGGCAACGGAAGAAAAAGAACATCCCTGCTGCTGCCAGGCCACCTGATGGGGAGGGTCTTGGACAGTGTGCACAGATGCATGTGCTTTGTGTCCCCATTTCTTCCCATGGACTCCTCCACCATGCCAGCGAGGAGCTCAGCAGCCCCAGAGTGCTCCAGCTCAGCAGCTCTCAGGCACAGACCAGCTGCTCCAGGTGCTGCTCATAGGGGCTCCCCAAAATGGTTTTAGGGAAAGGTCCCCTGAAGCCTTGAGCACCAGGCAGAGCTGTAGAGCAGCCAGAGGCTCTACCACCCCAGGTGCCCTCACCTTTCGGCACCCGTGGTCATCCTCCTCCTTCTCCTGGCTCACCGGACCGGGCTTTTTGCAGATGGATGGCAGGGTCTGGTTGCAGGGGCTGTCATTCCATCTCCCTTCCTGCAGGGCGGGAAGAGGAGTGGCAGTGAGCCTGTCTGACAGCCTGGGGGATGTCCCAGCCCCTCACTTCCGTTCCTTACACCAAATCTCCACAGATGATGAGATGCATCCCTCCCATCCCCATGGCTCAGATGAGCTCGGTTGAACCCAGATGGAGACATTCCCTGAGGAATGCCTTCCTCAGCAATGAGGATGCTGCAGTGCTCCCTGCAGAGGTGCAGGATAACCCCCCATCCCCTTCAGGTTCTCACCGGTCCCCAGATGGTCACACAGTCCTCCAGGCTGTCACGGAAGTTGTTGGGCTCAAAGGGGTGCCAGTATGTGAACCTCACGGGCGTCCCGTCCGACCACTCGAAGTTCATCTGCAGCTTGAGGTCATTTAGGCCAATCCAGAGCTCCTCCACATCTGCCAGGACAGGAAGGGAGGGAGTGAAATTCCCTCCTCCTGGCTGATCCTGTGCAGAACCCCCTGGTGACCTCAGCTCCCACGACGGGACCGGTCTCTGCACAGCACCTGCTGAAACCCACTCAGGGCTCAGCTCTGACCCCCCGGTCCCAGTGAGCAGAAGAGGGCAGGGCAGGGTTGGGCAGCTCCTGCCTGCAAGGATGGACCCCCAGAGTGGGAAACACAGGGACATCTGCCTGCAGCTTTCAGAGAGGGGCTAGCAGTATGGGAGTAAAAGTCCAGATCTGCAGGCTCAGGTCCAGTGAGCTACTGGTTTTCAACCATTCCCTTCCAGCACACCCCGGTCTGCTCCCAGCCTGGGTGCAGCAGTATTTCCTCTCCTTCCTCCACTCTCCTATGGCTCCTTGCTGGCCTCCTCCAGCAAGTCCAGCAGGAATTGTTTTCCCATCTTTTCCTACACTAACCAGCTGGGACTAGCACCATTCCCAGCTGCAGCTGTGTAGTTTTGATTCAGCACTGCAGGCTCTGGGAACAGCTTTTACATTTGCTGGATGGAGGATGCACCCGGATTATGGGCTCCTCCAAGGAACACATCACCTCCCAGCCTGTGATCTCTGCTCTCTGCACAGCCACAAAGTCAACTCTGCAGCCTCCAGCACATCCAGGGACTTTTCCATGGACCCCACAAGACAGGAAAGGGGCTGCTGGCACAGCAAGGTCCTCCTTACCTTGCTTGATCTCCTTGGTGACAAATTCCAGTTCAGAGAGGGTGTGGATGCTGACCAGGTCACCCCCGCTCCGCAGGCAGGTCTTCTTCGCCTCCTGCCAGCTCTTCTTCTCTCCGACCAGCCGGTAGCAGTTGGACTGGAAGGGCTGCCAGCTGGGCTCACAGTCCACCTTCACCTCCGACCACGAGTCTGGCAGGACACAAGGCAGCCTGAGGGCTCCTGCCCAGCTCTCCAGCCCTCTCCCTGGCAGGGAATGGACCGCAGTCCTGTGGGTGCTCAGCAGACCAAGCCAAAGCCGCAGTGGGAAACACGGCCAAAATATAACAGGCGGTGCAAGGTGTGGGAATGGCAGCTTCAGAGCTCCAGGGACAAAACAAAATCCCTTCTATCTGCAGAGGAGTGAGGGCAGAGCAGAGCAGAGAGCATCCCCTCCCCTGGGGACCACAGGGACCTGCTGCTCTCCGTCCCTCCCTTACCACCTAGGGAGCTCAAGTCCTGCTCCGCACAGCTAGGACAGCAGCAAGCTGGGGACACCATGGGCACCTACATGGGCAGCATCCCCTGACCATGCTGGGGTAGGAGCACACCCCCATGGGATACAGAGCTGCGCATTCCTGATGCTGGTCCTCCCCTGCTCACCTGTCAGGAAGGGATCAGCCGTGGCATTGGGCTTCTTCTTGCAGACGTAGGGGAGGGCGATGCCACAGTCACGGTTCTGCCATCCCCCGGATGACTCAGTGCGGATGACCCCGCAGTTCTCCTCGCTGGGGTTGTCAGGCTGGTCTGGGGAGTGGGATGAGGAGAGGACAGGCTACTGAAGAGCCAGGACAGAGGCACCAATGCAGCTCTCCCTGCTCCAACACCAGTAAAACCCCTTTTATTTTGTTATTTTGCATGATGAAGATGTGACCCCAACATGCCCAGGATTCTTTATAGTGCCTCAATGCACAAGAACCCGAAGGGTCACTGTTTTACCTGGAAATGTCGACAGCAGTCAGGGGGTCAAAGTACCACACCTGAACTGCTCCCACCTGTCCTCAAACCTCCTCCGAGGGTATCACTGTATTCCTCCAAGTGCCTTTGGGTGATGGCATGAGGCATGACCAATGGGCCCTCTTCCCTCTGAGCACCCCAGGGTTAGGGATGGATGTCTGCAGCTGGGGACCACTTCTCAGCCACACTCCAGCACTAAGCAGGGATGCAGCAACCCGCCAAACAAGGAATGTCAGCCCAGGTTATCCACAGGTCAGTGAGTGCTTTCAGAGGGCTGATTCCCTCTCAGTACCCTGTGTCCCCGCTCCAGCTCCACAGATGTCCCAGGCTGTTACACAGGCCCCTGTGGCTCTCTGTCCTCATGCAGCAAGGGCATACCCTGCAGCAGCCTGGGCCACCTCCCTTGCCATGGGGCCATCTCCGGTGGTCACAGGGTGTTCCTCAGGCCCCATCACCACCACAACCTCCCCTGTCTCACCACTCTCCCAGTTGAGGTACTTGAGGGGTGAGTTGTCTGACCACTGCCAGCCTCCATTGATGTCCAGGTCATTCAGTCCAATCCAGAGCGTGGAGCTGTACCCAGTCAGCAGCCCTGGAGGGGCAGAATCAGTCCCCCAAGCCCAGCTCAGTCCCCAGCTTGTCACCCTCCCAAACTTGGGACAGGCAGAGCAAACTGGCAGTGGCAACGCCCACAGTGCAGCCAGCTCTGCCCCAGATGAGGAGTGCACAGCCAGGCTGCCAGAATCTCACCATTGATGTAGGTCTGCTCATGGATCTCTGTGATGCTCAGCAGGTTGGCCCCTTGCTGCTCACAGCTATTCCAGGCCTCCCGCCATGACAGCGTTGACTGGAAGTTGAACTGGTAGCAGCTGTTGGTGAGGTGGTCCTTGTCCCAAAAGGTCTCACAGTCATTGCCTGTGGGGATGTGCAGGGTGAGCACCCAACACAGAAACAAAGAAACCCCCAATAACCCAGTAAACTCCAATAAAACTTGCTGCTCTGGCACTGCAGACTGCTCACAGGGGGAGAAGCCCAAAAGTCCCCAAGAGGGATTGACATTGGGTTTTTGCTTTTCCCCACAAGATGTGTGCCCCTACTTACTCTTTATGGGGCAGAAGCCCCACCGCTCGTCCTTGCCGTAGTCCTGGGTGGTGGCACACCAGAGGTGCCCGTCCTCTCGCCCCGTGCTGGTGCACTCGTGAAACCACTGGTTGTCATACTTGAAGGGGATGGTGCAGGGCTTCCCATGGGAGTTGCCCTGGATGGTGTAAATCTCTGAGGGAAAAGAGGAGCCCTTGCTTGAGGATATGTCTATGGGGGCTGGAGGGAGATCTGGGGTGAGGTGGGTTATGGGGTGCCCAGAGGCTGCCCACTCCCCATCGCTCTGATCCTGCCTGGTTCTGTAGCCCCAGCAAGCTGGGACTGAGCTTCCCAGGCAGGACCCGATTGCTGCAGCACCACAGCCTCAGCTCATGTTTTGGGGATGGTTTGGGTTACAGGATAACACTAATGCCCAAGGAGGTGTTACCAGAGTAGGGCATGGAACACAGATCCTCCTCAGTGCCATACGTCCTCCACTGTGAGCCATGCGCCTGGTCCCCCCTGTCCAGGGAGGAATTGCCCAGGCGGGCACCTAGATGCTGTGACAGCTGCTCCCCGAGCCCACGGCAGCTCCAGCGCATGTTGACTGACTCGCGGTCGCACTCGTAGGTGGCCAAGAGGTGCAGCCCCGCCGTGGCGTTGGCCCCATGCCATGACACCCCCAGGCACTGCATGGCCCCCACATTGAAGAGGCGATTTCGGGAGACCCATTTCCACTGCTGGGCTGGGGCACTGGCGTTGCAGCCCTTGGCCAGTCGCACCAGTGAGTCCTTGGTCTCCAAGCAGCCCTGCGCGCCCGTGTTGTAGATGAGAAAGACTTTGGAGTCTGGGGAGAGAAAAAAAGGAAAGGGTGAAAGCATCGCCGGGAATTCAGTATGTGCCATGCATGGCCTGGAGCCCTGACAGAACATCCTGGCTCTGTGCAAAGCAAGTTTTGGGATGCATCCCTGGGCACAGCACCTAGGATGCTGGGGACCACCACTTCCCTTCAGCACTGACTCAGGGTTTGCCCCAGTGCCCATCCCCCCCAGTGATGGGCTCTGGGCAGAGTGACACCAGTGGGTGTCTGTATCCAGCATGGCATCACCAAGGGTGGCTGTTGGGCATCGGAGCCAGAGCAAAGTGCTCGCCCACTCTAATCACATCATTAGAACCGTTCAAAACTGAGCTCCCATGGGCAGCTCTTGGCTGCAGCATTTCCAGGCATTGCAACGATGCCAGTGCTGGAGAAGCCAATGGCTTTGGCACCGGCCATCTGCTCCAGGCAGAGAAAAACAGAGCAGGGAGATAGCGCATCCGTCACTGCTATGTGTGTTTGGGGACCTGCTGAAACTGTGGAGCAAAGAGGAACTGCTGAGGAAGGTCTCCCCTTGTGTGAAGGAAAATGCCTGCACAGCCCCAGCCTCAGCAAACACAAAATACGTCAGGACCCTTTGGAATCCCAGCCCCGGCGTTGGGAGGCGGAAGCCAAGTGAGTGGAATCACTGCCAGCAGATAGAAGTGCAGCCGACAAGGGAAGACAGGCCGAGCTCAACCCCAACTCCACATGTGTCCCACAGTCCTGCCTGCTGCCACGGGCCAACCATGCATCCCCAAGGAAATTCCCTAACCCCCAGCATCACTGGGGGCCATGCCACCATGTGACTGTATCCCAAAACCTGTACAAACCAGTAAATCCCAGACACTATAGTGGGACATGCTGCTCCCGCTGATGTGTCGTGTTTAAAAGACACTTTATTTCTTCAAATTAATGTTTCTAAGCTAAAAAGCCACCTCAGGGCTTCTGACTGCCTCTTCTTGCCCCAAGACCCCAGCAAGAAGCTTCCCAAAGCACCACATCAACACCACCACTTTTGTTGTTCTTTTTTTTTTAATAAAACATCCCATTTTTTTCCACCACAAACATTCACCAGAAGTCCAAGTGAACTCATAGGCCCCACTATATTTAGCTTTGGTTTGCTTTCGTTTTTTGCCATTGTATGAATTTTTTGGGCTGAACAGGTTTTCATTTCCTATTTCCCCGCAACTTCAGCCTGCCCCAGCTCTGTTGTTACAGGCAGCTCTGGCACATTCAAGCAACAAACATCTTGGCTCACAGAACTTCCCTGCCCTGTGTATGAAAGGGAAAAAGAAATGGAGGAAGACAGACATCCCCATTTTTTGGGGAGTTCCACCATCGACCCAGCTCCAGGACAGAAATTATGTCAGAGGCCCCTTCCCCAGCCCATATGACATCAGTGATAATGTCAAATAAACAAGAGTGAAGCTTGTTTGCAGGGCTTTACTTAATTTAAGGGAAACATTTAATTTCACTGAAAATATTGTAAAAATCATGCCAAGTGAGAAAATAAGCAAAAATTCAGACAGGGCTGATTCTGGCTAACTGAAGCTCAGATTCCTTAAGCTGGTGCTGGTGTTTCTCCAGCTGGAACTGGCCTGATCCTAACCTGGACAGTGGGAGACCAGCTCATCCCCCACCAAGCACCTTCTCCCCATGCCAGCACCACCCATGCCACACCCAGCCCATCACTCTCCCCTTCCCACCTACAGTGAGGGCAGTGCAGCCCCTCCAGCATCAGGGACACAGCGGTCTTCAAGCAGTTTTGGATGATGCAGCATCAGTCTTGTGACCCGCTGGAGCAGGATGAGGCCTCCCTGGGGCACAGCCTGATGCCACAGTGGCTCCTCTGCAAGGAGCCAAATACCAGTGCTTGCTTTGCTCCTTAGAACAGAAAAAGCTGCTCTACCATGAGCATCACCACAGGGAGCATCAGCAACAGGACACCCTCCTCTGTTACCTGTGAGCCCTGCCTTGGAAGAAAAAATTAGTATCGGGTTGGAATAGCCATGGAGCAGCTCAGGAATGGGTGTCAGGGTGCTCAGTGCCACGTTGGAGCTGGCAGCACCATGCAAGGGCCACACTCACCAGTGGCCCTGCAGTGGCACCACGTTCAAGGAAGCCATCCAGACTGGAAGGGACAGGCCCGAGGCCAGAGAAACACAAGATACCATTTGACTCTAAAAAGAGAAGAGACGGAGGTAGGAAATTATAGGCTACAGGATTTGGGCAGCCCCAGCACGCTGCAAGCAGCTCAGCCCCTTGGCTCAAAGATGGCAGGAGAGGCCACGCAGTGTGTCCCCAGTGTCTGCTGGGCCATGGAGGAATGGGAAAGCTCCAGCACCAGCTCAGCCCTGGCAGCCCCCCAGCTCTTCCAGCTTCTCCCTGTGCAAAACCGCTTGCTGTGCACTGCTGGGGAGGAGCTGGGGGGACGACCCGCATGAGTTCAACACAAGGCAGCAAAGCTGTGCTTCACCAAAAATACACCTTTCCTTCCCTTATTTTTATGGAATTTGGGGTTGACTGGGTCCATGGTGTCCATGACATAGTGGTGCTTGGATAGGCTCCTGGGCACTGAAAGGAGCATTCAGCATTCCTGACCCCAGGATAGATGTAGAGTTGGGTGAGAGAAGGCAAGTTTGGATCAATGAATCCCTTTTCCCAAGCTGGTATTCTGCAGAGCAAACCCAATCCTTGCAGGAGGCAGCTCCAGAGGGACTGGGAATGTCCCCATCCCTTCCAGGGCCTGCTCTCCTGCACTGCCCTCAGTAGCCATGGCACAGCTATGGCTGACTCCTTTTAGAGATGTTCCTCAGGTTTTGGTACCCACCTGTGGACCTGAAATCACACAGGCAGAGCTTTCTAACTGCCCTCCAGTTATGGAAACACGGCAAAACCAGAAGACCCTTCTTAAAGAGGAGCTGCCTTCTGGCACAGGACAAAGAGCACTGGAAAATGCAATCCTGCTGGATGCTCTGCCTGGAATCACCAAAATCAAACCAGAGCTGGGACTGGCATGCTCTGTCTCTCCCTCCTGCATCCTCCCTCTATTGAGCAGGACAGCAGCTCTGATCCATCACATTGTGCTCCTCCTCTGAGGAGGAGGACTTGTGAAAGCAAAGCAAAATTCCACACACTTCCATAAAAGATGGTGTCTTGCCCCAGCCATGCAGCCACTGGGATGCTGCCTTCAGCGTACTGGTGGGACCATGGAAAGCAGCTGGTGCTACAAGGCAGTGTGATGGTGGGGATGGGGGGAGCTGGCACTGAAAGCAGGACACTGGCTCTGCCGGCAGAAACACTCTCCTCTCCCATGTGGGAAATAAAGGGATGCTCGTGCCCCAGCACAGTGGGAGAAACTGGCCTTGGCACTGGTGGCTGAACACTGCAGGGATGGAGAAGCTGCCATCCTTTGGGGCAGCCCTTAAGGGAGCTTTTACATCCTGTGCTGGCTCCAGGTTCTTTTTCTTAATCAAAAAAGCAAGTTCTTGGCCAGCAGGAAGCCTGAACTGAAGGAACTCAGCTCAACCCTTCCCACAACAGCTTTACCACCCCCAAGCAAATATGGAAAGCTTCACAACCAGCAATTCTGGGGACTGTGGGCAGCACCGGATGAGAGTCTCCAAGGACAGCAGACAGAGAAAGCCCTTCAGCACGACATGGATGGGCATCCTTGGCACTACCCAGCTCCAAACACATGCCAGCTCAGCCACCCACAACAGGACACCCAGAGCATCCCTGCTCCATTGCATTTGTCACCCTCCCATCACTAGCAACAAATGCAGGGAGCAAATTCAATGAAGGACTGAAGCTACAGCTGAACCCTGGTCCCAGTTACCCTGGACTGGAGCAGCTCCAGGACTCTGGCTGCAATTACAACTGACAGCAAATGATGTCCCCAACATGTCAGCGCTGTCAGGCTCTGTTACCACATCCCTGCCAGCCCCTGCCACCTCTTTGGCTCCACTGTGAGGGTGATCATGGCACCATGTGATGCCAGAACCCCTCGTGAACCTCTGGAACTCAGCTCTGTCCTGTAGCCACCCTGGCAAAGGTGCTCCCTGCCCTTGTTCTCACTCAAGGTTTCCCTTTACGTGGGATGTCCCAAAAAACACAGCTCCAAGTCGCTTGTGCAGGAGGCTGAGCACACCTGGAGCCACAGGGACAATCCCTCTCAGAGGTTCCTGTGCTGCAGACACTCTGTGGATATGGCTTGCTCCAAACCACCCGGTAAAGGTGGCAAAGCCTTGAAGCCCACAAGGTGCCCCAGCCATGCCAGGCAACAGGGCTCCATTGGTGCTCTGAGACTCATGAGATCCCTCAGGGGCTGCAGCCCCCCGTGCTAACACCTTCATTTGGATTTGGGAGCCCAGGAAAAAGTTTTACCTGTAACGTCCTGCAGCAAGAAACCCACCCTTCACTCACACGGTGCAGAAAGGAGCCCCTGTTCAGCCTGAACCTCCTCATGACATGTGTCTCACCTACCAGCAAACAGGGCACAGCAGCCCCAAGCCACCTACTCCAAACTGCCACCTTTTCAGCCCATTTTTGCAGCCCAAGGGTGAGCAGTGGCTCCGAAACCCACACGGCACCGATGGATGAAAAACTGCGGGAAGTGGGAACTCGTTCATGATAAACATGGTGGGGATGCACCAAGCATGGGGGAAAGATCAGCAACAGAGAAGAAAAATTCCCCTGGAATAAAGAAAATACCCAGAAAAAGATGACGAGAAAGATGCAGTCAGGATGGGAGAGCTGGGGATATTCAGCCTGGAGAAGACTCCAGGGAGACCTTAGAGCCCCTTCCAGTGCCTAAAGGGCCTCCCAGAGAGCTGGAGAGGGACTTTGGACAAGGGACTGGAGTGACAGGGCAGTGGCTTTAAGCTGGAGCAGGGTTAAATGGCATATTGGGAAGAAATTCTTCCTTGTGAGGGTGGGGTGGCCCTGGCACAGGCTGTCCAGGGAAGCTGTGACTATCCCATCCCTGGAAGTGTCCAAGGCCAGGTTGGACGGCGCTTGGAGCAACCTGGGATAGTGGAAGGTGTCCCTGCCCATGGCAGAGTCTTTAAGGACCCTTCCAACCCATGCCATTTTGGGACTCTACAAAGAACCAAAAATCGTTGCTCATGGAACACAGGAGAGTTTCACCTGACAGAGCCTCAGCTGGGCCCAGC
The DNA here is from genome assembly GCF_000738735.6 of Corvus cornix cornix. NCBI lineage: Eukaryota > Metazoa > Chordata > Aves > Passeriformes > Corvidae > Corvus > Corvus cornix. The sequence continues at coordinate 3,853,530 of NC_046355.1, read as the reverse complement.
TTGCACAGCCCTGAGGAGGAGAGGGAACTGCTGGAATGGGGGTAGACCAGCCCGACGATTCACCTTCCAGTGACATTTGGGAGGGCAGGACCCCAGGACTGCACCCCTGACCAGGCCCAGCCAGCTCTGCTGAGGAATAGAGCAGGGTCACAGAAAAGCCCCAACTCCATCTTGAATTTCATATTACTGGACAAATTATTCCTCTGGAGGAAAATCCCCTTCCTGGAGAGAAGTTCCCAGCAAAGCCCAGCTCCAGCAGTCAGTCCAGGCATGGCTCATGCCATCCTTATGGTCTTGGTGTGGAGAAGAGCAAAAAACAAAATCACTGCCACGAACAGCATCAATTTTTGGCCCAAGGAAGGAGCCTGTACATCCTTCTGCGAGCTAGGAATGGGAAACAGTGCTAAAAGCATCAGCTGTGTCTATGGGAGCTCCCAACAGCAGAGTTAGAGCATCCCTGCTGCCAGTGATCACAGGACATGAGAGCATTCCCAGCCTGCGGGAAGGACATCACAGCTCTACCTCCCCCACAGCTGCTTTTGGCATCAGTAACTCCAATGCAACTCTTTAGAGAGGAACTTCAGACTAAAAAAATAAAAGGGAAGGAAATGTAGCCATACTGGCAGCCCCAGGACACATCTGGCTCAGGAAGGGCACTGGTCCCGTCGGCTCCAGAGCTGAGAGGAGACACAACTCCCACCCCTGATGCTCCTAAATTAGAAGTTTGCAGCAAATGAGCAATGATGCCCAACATCCCAAAGACTCACCCAGCCCAGCACAACCCTGGGGCTCGGCTGGGGCCAGACTTGCCAGAAGCAGCTCTGGATGCTCCAAGCCAAGCTCCAGAATAAAAGAGGGTGGTTGTTGTTCTGTTTTTTAAAAACAGACCTCAGGGAATTAAGGACCTCTTGCTACAAAGAAGAAAGTGAAGCTTCAGAAGGTCCGGTTGGGGGTACGGAGCAGCAGGATGTGCACTTGGAGCTGAGAAACTCCTCTTGGCTGGCCCAGCAGCCAGAGAGAAGCTGCTGTTTATATGGTGGGAGCTGGACGAGATGAGCTCCTTACTTGGCTGCGACGATGACAGCTACCTACCACCCTGCTCACTGCTGCTGCCTCACAAAGGTTTTGGAAAGGGGCCACATACTTCACTTCAGCCTCTCTGCAGACATTAAGAAGCCCATTCTCCCAGCATCCTGCCTGGGACATAGATGAATGAATGCATTCCAGAAGGGATGCTTGTCCCTGGGCAGCCCAAGGGACTCACCACAGCAGTGGCCACAAGGGAGATGAGAGTCCCAGACTCTGCCCTCTGGTACTCAGCAAAGGATAGAAGGATGGAAATTTTCCCCAATTTCCCCCTAGACTTGGCCCAGGCTCCAGCCCTGCAGCAGCTGCATTCACCCAAGAGGTTCTAACTCCCCAGGAATGCAGGGAGATGAAGGCAGCACCATCCATTGAACGGGCTCCAGCCAGGATGGAGGAGTGCAGTGGACCCACCAAGAGAAGTGGGAGAGGTGAAGGCTCCCTCCCAGGACACACGGTGGCCAAACACTCACTCCTGAACGCTGCTCTGGCCTCAACTCCTCTGACTGTCCCCACTCCCTCACCCACCAGCACCCCAGACTCCCTGGCCAGCAAACTGGCCAGTGGTGTGATGTGATGTGCAGGGCAGCCCTGACACATCCTTGTAGACCGGGTACTTCCAGCACAGTTGGCTGAAGACTTATCAAATTTTTCAAAACTACTAAAGAAACTCCCCCCAAAATGATGAAAGATCCACAGATTTCTCCTCCCTTGTTTCTCCAGCACCACTCCTAATGTTACTTCCCTGAGCAGTGGTATCACTGTCTCTGGACAGGGACCCACCGCCCCTGTTCACCAAACCCAAGCACATTTGCAACACCAGGGGCAACCTCTGGTGTCCCACGTATTTTTTCTCAATTAAAATGATATTTACCATGAAACTTCCCACTGGGTGCCCTTCGCCTTCCTCATGCCCAGCACTCCCAGGCCAGGCATTACTGCATGGCATGGCCATTACAAATGGGGCCATTACTGCAGAGCCCCAAGATGCTGTGTCTGGATTTGGGTGGAGGAATGGGAAAAGCTCAATCTGTCCATTCCACCTCTGCACCATCTTGCAAACAAGGCTGTTTTACATGGAAAATCCCACGTAAGTCCCTACTGCGACAGCACGAGGTGCAGTGCAGGACTGAGCAAAGGGATGGAGATGATACTGGAAAATACCCTGTACCCTGTGCAACAGCCAAACCTTCGCTCCTACACTAAAGAGTGCTCCCAGGAATTTGCAAGTCAATCCACTAATCACTTTCTAGTCCTTAGGAAAGTAAAAATGGGTTCTTCAAAAACAAGAGCATCTGTGTGGGTCTCTTTTGGGCTCCAAGCAATCTTAGGAATGAGAAAAATGTCGATGCTCTGCGAGCTGTGCACAGTTCAGATTAATTAAAATCCTGCTCCTCACTGCACGTGAAGAACCAAATTTTACAAATTGCTTAAACAACCCTTCAGGAAATGCTGGCTTGGGATGGGCTGGAGTGGGGGGGAGGGCAGCCCCCACACCCACTCCCACCCAAGATCCAGCTGCATTCATGGACCTGAGCAGGGCATAATGATCCAGTGAGTAACACTGCGACCTCTGGCAGAGCTGGACTAAAGCCTTCCCTTCCCTGCTCTGAGCACCCACCGAGGCCATGGGACCAGAGCCTCTTGTGATGGATTTATCATCTGGGAAAGATGATTTAGTACAGAGGGATTATACACCCTCAGCGCACATTTGCTTTGATTTTGGGGCAAAATGTTTCTTTGGAAAATACTTAAGGAAGTAATACTTAAGGAGAGTGCCTCTGCCTGCAGGGAAAGGTGCAAAATCCAGCCAGAGAGAAAATAAAGCCAGGGAGAAAAATCTGCAACGTGGCTTTAACCATCACCACGACCTCACGCCTGAAAACGCCTTCGCACATGCCGGCAAGGAGCACCTCCCCATGGGAAACCTCCTGGGGTCCCCACACCAGCTGGGTAGCTTTAAGGGAAGGGGACAGTTTTGCATGGAAGGTTAAATGAAATCTCTTTCCTCTCTTGTCATTCTTGCGCAAGCAGCATCCCCAGCCCTGCTGCCACGTCCCAGCGGCTCCTGTGGCTGCAGACGCTGTGGAGGTGAGGTCTTCACTGTCCCTTGCGCCCTGCCCGGCTCCAGCAGCAAAGCTAACACTTCTGACCCCTTTTCCTGCTCCCAAACAGTCTGAAGAAGATCAAGATATAATTTCTTGGGGCTGCATTTACCATGCAACAAGTTATTTCCATTGGAAAGAGGAAAATGGGGGGGAAATTCATGCAAAGGCTGCTCTGTTTGCTCTACAGGCTGTAAATTCTTTCCAGGTCCCTTCTGCGTTCTCTCTTGCCCCACAGCTGACATGGCAGGGCCTACACTGAGCACTGGAGAGATGGGAAGTTGATCTAGCACCGAGTCCTGGCACTGACACAAGGACCTTGTCCCGCCTGCAGCCGTGGCAGGATGGGAGCTGCTGCCTCAGTTTCCCTGGGAAGGCACGTGGGTGCCCACATGCTACGCAGATGGGTCAGCTGGAGGAGATATCGCAGCAAGGAGCCCCAAACCTCCTGCCAAGAGCTCTGCTCCATCTTTCTGACTGCCCCGGAGGTGAGGGTTTGGCACAAACCTCTCAAGGAAGCAAGAGCTCCCCAGGGGAAGAAATGCTGTCTGCTGGGCCAGCCCCCATTGAAAGTGTCCTTGCAAACAAGGGACTCTTGGGACTACTCCATCCTGATCCCAAACTCCCAGCGAGGATCCTGTCTGAGCTGCAAACCAGCCTGGTGCTGGGGGATCCTGGATGTGGCACCTCCATCGGCGCCATCCTCTGTCCCCTTCATCTACCAGGTCCGAACCAGGACTGATGCAGGGCAGGAGCAGCCGAAAGTGGGGATGGGGAGGAGAAAGAGCTGAGGGTGCTCAGCACCAGCGAGGCACGAGTGACACGGCCCTGCGGGCTGGCGGCCGCTGAAAGCTGCCTTGTTCCTCGCCCAGGCCCGGCATGGGGTCGGCTTCCACTGCACTCCCGCCTCACAGCCGGGACAGAGGCGCCTCTGTCCTCAGGACTGCCAGACCTGGATCCCACTGACATTTTTTGGGATGAAACAGCCAGAATCAGCCTGTAAAGGTAGCAAAACCTTGCTGAAATTAAATAACCCCCTTAAAACCCACAGAAGGAGGAATTCATGGCCCTCAAGTAAATTATGGGGAGGTCTAGCAGGAATTCAGCTGTGGAAAGTTCAGCTGAGATGTCTACAAACAGCAGCAAACCCTGACCGCTCTTCCAAATGCCCCAGGCTACAGGGGTCTCCTTTCCCATCGCTTCCTACTTTCTCCATCTCCCAGCCAAGCAGTTTCTCCTCTGATCCCAGAATTGATCCCTTGCTTGGCATGGAATTGCTGCCCACTGTCATCGTGTCCACGACCCCATGTCTGCCACTTGAGCAAGGCGGCTCAGCCCCAGGCACTGCGAGACTGGGGTGGAGAGGGGAAAGGAGGGGGCAAGGAGAGGTGGGGGCAGGGGATCAGTGTGCTCCTATGCTGCCACTTGAAATCTGCTTTGGATTTGCTAAATGTGCTCTAATAAAATAGGCCAAGGGCTTACAGTTGTTATTTTCAGGGAAAAGTAGCCAATTTTACTTTTCTTTAAATTTTTAAAGTTCTATCAATATGGCCAAAATAATTCAAGGAAGGCCCAAAAGCAGCTCCTTAGCTCTAGGCTAGACTATTCTGGGATAAAAAGGGTCTCAAAAGGCAATTTCAGGGGCCGTCCAGAGGAGCCTCCAGTGTCTGGCTCATGGTGCCTTCAGAAGGTTAGAAAAAGATAAAAAACAACCCGTTGACTTTACCGTGAGAAGTTACCAAAAAAAAAAAAAAAGTTTGCAAATACCCACTCGGGCCCCGATCCAGGGGGGCACTTCTTCATAAGATTAACACGTCGGGAGAGGGGAGGTGGAATCAGGATGGGAGAGGGAGGAAAGCTCCAACAAACCCCTTCGGCCCCTTCCCGACCTCCGGCTCCACGAACTGCCCACCCCGGGGAGACAAAGGGCCGGAGCGGGGCTGCGGAGCGCAGCGGGCCGGCAGCCGCCCCCCGGCCCCGGAGCCCCCCTGGCTCCCCCGCGGCCGCGGAAGCGTTTCCGCCGGCCTCGGCCGGCGCTGCGTGGCCGCTCGGCGCGGGGAGTTAAACTCAAGAGTGATAAAAGGGAGTGAAAACGCGGCGGAACGGGAAGAAAACACGGCGGGACCAAACTGGAGAAAACAAAACGCGGCGGAATGCACCGCGACCGGAGAGGGATGAAGTAAAACGAACCGTAGTAAAAGCAAATAAAACATTCCGCGATGAAATAAGCCACAGCGATGTGATCGGCGTTAGAACGAGACGCCCCCCCCCCGCCCTGCGCGCCGCCGCCGGGGTCCCGCCGCCCCCTCCCCCGGGGGCGCCCGGCCGGGAGGCTCCTCGACGTGGTTTGGCTCCTCGCCCCCCCTTTTCCCTCCGACAATAAAACTCGGGAAAGTGGAGGGAGGGAGAGCGCGGTCCCACCTGGGTGCGCAGCGCCGAGCACCAGCTGGAGCCCGAGGAGGCAGCAGAGGGGGCCGCGGAGGGGGGCGCACAGCGGGGAGCAGTCGGGCCGCGGTCCCGCCGAGCCGCGCCCCATCCCCGGCGCTGCCCGCTCCTCTCCGCTCCTCTCCGCTCCTCTCCGCTCGGGCCGCTCCTGCCGCTCCTGCCGGGCCGGGGACGGGGAGGGCGATGGGGGAGGGGGAGGAGGAGGAGGAGGAGGAGGAGGAGGAGGAGGAGGGACGCGAGCGGGAGAGGGAGGGAAAGAAGGGGGAAAATAAAATGTTACAAAATAAAATAAGAAAAAAAAAACGAAGCGTGCGCGCCGGGCTCAGACACTGCGTCAGCGGACTGGGGCCCGGCCCAGCGGCGGCGAGAAAGCGGGGCGCGGCCCGAGCCCGGGGGGGCTCCGCCCGCTGCAGCGCATCGCTAGGGCGGGGGGTCCGGGGGTGAAGCGGGGGAGTGGTAGAAGCGAAGCCCAGCCTGGCCAGGGCATCCCTGCAGACGCCCGAGGATGGCTGGCTGCCCCAGCAGAATGCCCCTGCCGCCGCGTCCGCACCCCGGGTGGTCCCGATGCCCCGGTGCGGGGCGGAGGGTGTAGGGGAGATGCCCACGGTGCCGCCAGCCCCGCGTCGTGTCCCGCTGCGGGTCCTCAGCGTGGGACCCCACCTCGCCGGGGAGAGCAGCCAAGGGCTGCCATGAGCTCCCACCACACATCGTTGCTTGCACCTCTGGGTGCCCAGTAGAGTTACCTCATCCCAAGCACAGCCAGGCCAGCTGGATCCTCCTCCATCCATCCCTGTGGCACAGAGCTGGGCAGCTCCCAGCCCAACTGTGGATGCTGAAGTTGGACACAGCTCACGCACCTTCCATCACAAGCCCAGTCCCTCCCGCCATGGGGTGCTGCACAGCTCTCCAGCTTCTGGTGCTCTGCTGAGGGCATGGGACAAAGAACATCCACTATCTGATGTAGGTATATCCCACATCCAGGAGGTGAATATAAAAGGCTTTCTAAAACTTTTAAAGAACTTTTAAACTTTTTTTTCACACCTCCACTCCAGCAGGGCTGCCCATGGCCCCAAAAGCCACCCAAAGAAGGCAGCAGACATGGAATACACTGGAAGTTGGCATATTCCTGGCTTTCTACATCAATTTGGTGCATTTGGGTGATGCTCATGGTGCCCATTCTTGTGGGAGCATCCCTGAGGGTGTGGAAGCCTCACCTCCTTGAGCTCTCCTGGGATTTGAGCAGTGCAGAGAGGGTCAGTCAGTCCTTGACACGCAGACTCTGCCATACAAATTCAGGGGAGATGATACTTTTGATGAGACCAAGCTGATGGCAGAGCTTCCTTGAGCAGGGAACAGGATCTGGCCCTGAGTTGGCACAAACCCCTGAGGGGGTGAGGAACAGGTGTGAGCCAGCCACAATTTTGCTGTTCTTTGGAAAATAAAGGAATCCGTTGTTTCCCAGCGGGGCAGGAAGGACCTGCAGGCCGGTGCCACGATGGGCTTTGGGGATGCAAACCCTCTGGGGGGGCTAATTAAGCACATCAGCATCTGGGCTGTTGGTTTTCTAAGGCAGGGATTATTTTTTAATTGCAGCAACACTGAGAGAAAGACCTCACTGGCTTCCATGGCTGCCACAGGAAACAAGCATGACAGCCCAGAGGAGAGGAAGGAATCATCCAGATCCTCGCTCCTATCCCAAAAACTTGGAGACCATTCCAGGGGGATGCCACCCACTGAAACACCAGTGGCTGGACATGATGGGGCTGTGAAGTCCCATGAGTGGGACCCTCCACCCATCCCAGACAAACTTGACATCCCTTTCAAGGAAATTGAACCCATTCAAAGGAAGGGACACAGCAGAGTCGAAAGGCTTTGGATCCCATGGAGCATCGCCACTTCCTGGCCTTGTACCTCCTGTGTCTTGAAGGCCCCTAAGCTGTGTGTGATTAGCAGATAATTAGCACTTCTTAATTAATTTCTTCAACACAGGCCAACAGCTCTTTGTCTGCTCTCCTGATCTGGTTTAGTACCAGTTGAGTCGCTACTCGACAGAGTGGATCGGGAGGAAATGTGTTTTCCCTTGGGACATTTCCAGTTCTGTCTGACCCCTCTGGCCCTAATGAGTTGCTGCCAGATGAGGACAAGGGGACAATGCTGCGTGCAAGGGACAGTCAACTGCGCCACTGGCCACAATCTCAGGAGAGCTCCTTGCCTGGGGAGACTGATTCGGAGCAATGGGCTCATCCCAGGATTACCCAGAACTTGGGATATTCAGTGTCAGTAGCCGATTCCCACAGTCAGAGCACCTGTATCTGTCATTTAACTGGAAAAAGAAATTCTGGTTTTTGGCCAAAGCAACATCCCATGTAGGGAGTGGTCACAGTGGAGGGGCTGCAGTGGGATGGGGTGAAACAGCATCGGCTCCAGTGAAAGTCATCCTGCAGGAGCGTTTGGAAAACATTTCTGGAGACAGATCCAAGCCACTTGCCTGCCTTTGGCTGGAGGTCTGACCTGGTCAGCAGCCCTTGGGAGAAAACAGGTCAGTCAGGATGCTCAGCAAGTTGCAAAATGTGTTACCAATGTGCAGTGGGACCCAACCACAGGGGTGGGGGAGAAACCCCAGATTTGGACCTGGGGCGCTCATTTGCAGTGAGGCACCCCATGACTTACTGAGTTTGGGGCTGTCATGGGGCACGTTTGGTGTTTGCTTGTGCTAGAGGCATTAGAGGAAAGGATTCAGGGACCTGTGGACCATGAGAACAGCATCTATAGCCTTCAGATATTCTGGAGGAAGGGTCTGACCACCCCACCAGCCACCTCTGAGGACTGGCAGGTTCTAAGGGTCTATTTATTGTATGGCCAGGGAGGCAGCATGTCGTGCTCTGTTGTGCTCTTCCAAGGGTGCTCCGCCCAGCCCATGGCTCTCTGTGGGACTGAGGGCTCCAGGAGAGCAAAGCCCTACCTGTGGGCAGCAGCTGTTGGGGGACCCTGGTGTCAGGGACTTTGCTTTGCTGGGGACCAGCAGCACCTGCCAGGCTCTGCCAGGAGCTCAGCACCGCCTCGGCCTCATCCTGGCCCCAAATAGGACTGGCTGGGCCAAGATCAACACCCACCTGGCAGGCGCTGTGCATTGAGGTCACTGCTTGGGGAAGAGGCCGTCTTGGCGTCTGCTGGCTCCTTCTCCCTTGCGCTGGCAGCAGCAGCAGCAGCAGCAGGGAATGGCCACGTCACTCTCTCTGAGACAGGCAGGAACAGCCAGACCAGCTCCCTCTCTAAGCTCCAGGCTTTGCATTGCAGGCAGCAAGGGTGACTGGTATCTCCTCGCTGGGATGGGGGGTTTGGTAGAGAACCCCATGGGGGTACAGCAAGGGACTCATCCCCAAGCTTTGCCTTTGCACCCTTCCCTTTGGAGACAAGCCTGGGGACACCATGCGGGGACTCAGCTCCTCCATAGCCCCTGGGATGTTGGTTGTCATCGGGGCCCCATACTGATGCTCCTGAGGGTTTGGTTTTCTCATTAGCGTTCAACACTGTGGGAGGGGTCTCCGTGCTCGTGGCTGAGGCTCCACCGAGCAGGGAGTGTCAGGGAGGCACCTCCTGTTTGCTTCCTGTGCTCCTCCCCCAGGAGCTGAAACATGATGTTTAGGATCAGCCCGGGCTCTGCTCGAGGCTCAGCTGTGGGTAGAGGGATCCTGGCCAAAATGAAGGGCCTTTTCCCTGCCTCCAACCCAACCATGCAACCGTCTTGCAAGGAGCAGATGGAGCTTTGCCAGGGTCCCTTAATGTGCTTGGTCAGCCCCATTCCCCCTGACCTCCTTCCCAACTTTGCTGTCTCCCAGCACTGCAAAGGGGGTCCCTTTGTGGGTGCCCCACATGGCAGCTTTCAGAGCTCTTTGCTGCTCTCTCTCCTGCAGTCCTGAAAAGTCAGGCAAGTTCAAGCTGCAAATATATTAAAACCAGATGTGCTCACTTGGAGCTGCCATGAGGAATTTCAGGGCGCTCCAGCCCTGTGAGGGCCAGTGCCGAGATCCTGGCCTTCCACAGCGGGGGCGGGACAAGGCTGGGGGCTGCCCAGGGAGAAGTGCTGCCCTCTGAGCCTGTTGCCTCTCCTTCCTGCCTGGCTTCCCCTGGAGGGCTCCTGGAAAGGGGCAGAGAGAAATTCCAGGCATTTACAAGAAATTTGCCTTTTAGAAAAACACTTTTTCTGCATGAGTCAAGAGCAAATTGGCAGAACTGGGCTGCAGAGCGGGGAGGGAAAGCAGCTGGAGAGTAGTGGAGGACAGCACATCCTGAACGGCATCTTCCTCCTGCCAGAAGCGGGTATGGGACCACAGAGCAGAGATCTCACCCTGTTCCCTGGCCCTTTCCAGCAAGAGCAGCATGGTCCAGTTGGCCCCAGGTGCTTCATTTCCACCCCTGCCACTGCCTTACCTCATTGGCATGGGCATGTCCCCTTCCACCTCCATCCCTCACCAGTTCCTTTAGCCTGGAGGGGTTTTGGCATCAATCCCAGCCACTCTCCTGGGTTTGGGTGTGAGTTCATGGATTTTCAGGATTAACATGAGCTGGAATGAGCCAATGCTGAACAAAGCAGGTTTGGAGTCCTGATCCCGATGCGGAGCTGAGCCAGGAGCAAGGCAGTTGCCGACACAGCAGCGCGTGCTCGTGGCTCCCACGCAGCTGGCACCTTCGGTTGGGAGAGGACAGGGCTGAGCGGAGCTCTGGATCTTTTCTTCCTCTGAATGCAAAGCAGAGCCAATCACCTTATAACTCTGCTGCTGGTGCTCCCCAGGGCAGCACAGGTGGGGATGGGAGATCTGGCCTGAACATGAGGCTGAATCTCCCTGTCTTCATCCTGCTGCTGCCCACAGCATCCCTGCATTTTTAACTTAATTCCTGTGTTTTTATCTCCATCCCTGTGTTTTACCTCCATTTGGACCATGGCACTGCTCTGCACCATCCCTGCAGCCCAAGCAACAGAGGATGGGAAAGCAGCTCCTGGCCAGGGCTGCCTGGGGGCTGGTGGGGGTCATCCCACACTGGTGGGCAGATGGTGGATAACCTCGGTTTTCAGGCTTTCCTGAATCAGCTCAAAGCACTTGAGCCTCCCCTTCACTGATGTGTTTGGAAATGAATAGCAACAAAGTGAGTGAAACACAGTCTGCAGCTGAAGGATGGAGGGAGAAGAAGAAAGACTGCAGTAACCCATCCCAGGAGGAGATGCAGGCTGGGAGCACAGAGGAGCAGGGAAGAGCACACAGAGCTGGTGGAGGAGCACATGCCAGCAGCTTCTCCTAGCCTTCACACCCCCACGCAGCTGAAGCATGGAACGGGAGCGTGTCTCAGCCCCGCTCCCAGAACAGACAATAGTGTCCTTGTGGCCAAGAGCCTATTCCTGGGTGTGAATGTAGTGATGGGAGGCTGAGCTGCTCTATGTTTGTTTGGCCTTTTGCCCCCACCCAGGGTGATGGCCGGGGGGGGCACCTAGCTGTCCCCAAGGGCAGCGCTGGGGCCAGGGAGAAGCAGAGACCACAGGCAGAGCCATGTGCAGCCGTGGAAAATCAGTCTCAGTGCAAAGATGCATCAGCATTTGGTAGCAAAGGTAGGTCCGGGCTGGCTGGGAGTCAGGGCTGTGCCCAATTCTGCTCCTGCACACTCCAAAGTCTCCTCCACCATGCTGGGAGTGGGAAGGTTTAGGTTGAAGTTGCTTGAGCCAAGCATGTGTAGCACCCAGAAAGCAACGTCCTCCAGCAGCAGACCCCAGGCAGACACTGGCAGCGGTTGCAAAGCTCACACTGAGGGTTTGCCAGGTCACAAAATAAACTGGGACTGGCCCATTTAGCAGAGGGAAGTTCATTTATAGCCTAACTCCCAACTGCAAATGTAGGAGGCAAAGCATCCAGCAAGGCAGTCCCTTGGTGAATCTTGATCCTGCAGGTGTCAGTGTGTCCTGCACATGCCCCTGCATGGGTGATGCAGGAGAGTGATGATTCTGCTGATGCTACTGAAGCACCACTGCTGCCTCTCCTGGCCCAAATCTGTGTCACATCATCTGAACCAGACCAGGGGGCTGAAAAATGATCGACTGCAGCAGCAGGGAGGGAGCTGAGCTCGCTCAGTGTTTGGTTTCACTTGCACTCACTGAGTTTGACTTAGGGCACAGCGAAGGTCGGGTCAGGTTTGCAGAGTAACCTGGGGCCTGGTGACTGTTCACCTGAGGAAGCAGCGCTGGGGGCAGGTACGGCCCCGGCTCCTGGGGGATGCCCGGCACAGCAGCCCCGCCGTGCCTATAGAGGAGCTCGATGCACCACGGGCCCCAGCACTCCCCAGTGATCAGTCCAGATACAAACAGACTCAACATCTTCAGCCACCAAGGTCCTTTTTCATTTTCTGTTGTGTATTTTTGTAAAGCTGCCAAGACCTAGCCCCAAGAAATTAAAGGAGCTGTGTTTCGTCACTGCTCAGTGTGGTTGGTTATTGTGGGTGACTGAGAGGGGAGACGCGGCTGTCCATGGGCTGGGGAGCGGATGGGGGGTTGTGACCCACAGATTTGCATCAACAGAAAAGGTGGGGTTTTTTATGTCCTCAATATACAGGGATTCTAAAGGCAGCTGCTACTCTACAGGAAATGAGGGACAAACCCACCTCAGCTTTCTAATTTATGTTCCAGGACAAGATCAACAGCAGTAATTAAGTGACTTGGTAATTTTCAGCAATTCCCCATCTGATGCAGAGATCTCACTGCTCTGAGCTCTGGAATGCACCCTTCCTCCATTCTTCCTGATCCTGTCCTGTGCCATCTCTGTGCAGCCACTGCAAGAGAGCTCGTGCGCCAATGCCAAGAGCAGAAAAACAGTAAAAGCCAAGCAAATCAGTTTCTTAAAACTTATTTTAATATCCATGTCTCATCTGTTGGGTAGAGCCAAAACAGTCTGGCCTGGTTTAAGTTACAAATTCTTCATACACTTTAAGTAAATGAACAGTGTGGCAATAGGGTCTGTTACTGGAAGTGAAACCCATCTTAACAAGGGAAGTGTTGCAGCCAGAATTCTACCAGGGTTCTTCCCTGCTTTCAGCCCCGAAAGGCCGTCACTGTCCCCTGGCCCTGGATGGGTGTCGCACAGCAGGAAAAAATGCTTCTGACACAAAACTAATCACACCCACAGAGATACACACACTGGATGGCCAAGAAACAATGGGAGCAGGATAGAAAAAACCCTTTTAGAATTCTCCCCGATGTGGACAGATACCAAATCACCAGTTTCGGCAAAGCTGATGAAGCACCAACCCTGGTTTCTCCTGACAGAGGCTGAATAAACGTTGAAGCTGCTTGCTGGACAATTAACTTCTGGCTTAGAACAGGAGGCATGGAAAGGGCTAAGAGAGGATGGCTGAGGATTTAAAGATGCAGTATTTCTACTCTTTGTCTAAAACACTGCAGGTTTAGACATCACCTTAAATGCAGCTGCAAGGGAGTAAATCCAAATAAAAGCCCAAGAGTCACTACAAAAATAGTAAGAAAAAATCAAAGCAGCAGAGTTGTCCACTTCCCTGGCCTGTTGCTTAATTCCAACAGACTGCTCCATTTCTCAATTAACAAGTTCCTGATCAGGTTTAAGCACAGTGTTTGCAGATGATGGCATACAATAAGGCGGACAAGTGGCAGTTCTGAGTGCATGATGGAGAACAGCACTTGCCAGGAGATGCCACTGGGGTAACAAAGCCACCCGAACAGCCCACAGGCTGCCACAGCTGTGGGTACAATCCTGGAGTTATCCCACGAAGGAGCCCCCAGCCCACAGTGGTCCAGGGGTTGGGTTGGGAAGTGTGCACAGGGTGTTTCGGTTTTTAACCACCACCCTGAGTTGCAGTAGTGCAGCACTCATCTCCCTCCTGGGACAAACCCTGCTCCTAAACACTGCATTTTAAATATTCTGGGTAAGAACTCCTGCCACATGTTAGGAGCAGTCCAACCTGGCTGCCACATGTTCAAGTGCTGCATTTTTTGTTTTCAGTTTTCCTTCAGTGTGGGAATAAAAAGGAGTGGGAGGCTCCCATTTCACAGCAGGCAGATCCCGCTGAAGGTACAAGACCCCACCAGGCAGATTATAGGAGGGAGACAGTAATTCGGGTGTTTGCTCCTCTCAAGAACACTATCTCATTCCTTCCCATCTAAAATCGGATGCAGTGATGGCAGCAAGTTTCATGAGTCAGCAAGTTTGAGGAGTGTTAAGGGAGAGAGGAAGTTTTGCTGCCAAGTCACCCAAACAGAGAAGAGCAGACAAGCCTGCAGCTTCAGAAAGCTCTACCATGAACCGGGGTTAGTAGAGAGCTGTCTGGGCACAGATGACACCTGAGCTGTGCTCCGATCCCTGCCTGCTCTCTGCCTGCCAGCCACGATCAGGCTCACAAGTGTGGAGAGCTCGGTGTGAGCATGTTGGGCTGGGTCTGCAAAAACAACAGCACTTCAACGCATTAAAAAGGTGCAACTGTTGTGAGAGTGGTGATCAGCAGCTAAGACCTTATGGCAGCCTGAGCTGTGACCCACTCTGACCACAGAGTGATGCAGGCCTGTTCTCCCAGGGCTTCACTGCCCTCCTGAGAAGGTGAATCATTCCTAAGAGGCCACCCCAAAGGAGCAGAAAGCTGCACCAGCTGCAGAATGGACACTGCCACAAACCTGCTAATACGGGTTTCACTGAGACCAGAAAACTGTTTTCTTCCAAAAAGTTGTTATTTTTAAAAAATTGAAATTAATTAGGGGTAAAACACTAACTCTAGTGCCATGAACAGGCAGGATCAACTTTTTTCCCCTCCAAAGGGCAAAGAGTCATATACCATCCCCAGCTGAACCTTGGTGCTTCGAGCTTTTCAGGAGATGTTACCTAAACTTTATTAAAAGAAAAAGAACAATGTTTAAATATCAACACTGGACTAGCCCAGTCTTTTTTCCAAAGTCCACATTCTTCATATGAAGCACACACGGCGTCCTGGATTCCCCAAGGCTGCACGTTCAGAAGTTCACAGTACATGGAACCATGTCTTTCTGTATTTTTTCTTCAGTTTCCCCTCCTTGCTCAGAGCAGCCACCCTTTTGTGGTCACTGACTGGATAAACCTCAAGCCATCTCCTATCCACATGGCTTGGGCTAGATGCCGAAGGTTTTCTTGATGAGAGTTGATGTTGTCATGCTCTATGGATGGAAAAAAGCAAGAGAAAAAAGCACCTGGTACAGGTTTCTTGAGACCCTTGTGGATTCCTCTGTTCCAAAGGTGTTTCTGAGTCTTTTTGCCGGTTTCTCAAGCAGTTTTTGGCCTATTACTCTGTCTCAGTTTGAAGAGCTGTTATTGGATGATCCAGAGGTTGATGCAATTGCAGCTCCAGCTGGGCTGCTTGTGGATACAGATTTGCGGATGTGAGGCAGCAAGTAGGGGTCACAGGCCAGCTGCTGGACATCTATCCGGTCCTCCTTTCGATAGGCCAGACACCGCCTGATGAATGCCTGCAGTACCCCAAAGCCAAAGTAAGCATTAGTTTCTTACGACAGAAACAGGAAGCTTTTGACTCTTTGGGAGTGGGGCCAACATGACAACAACCCCAGTGCTGAAATTCCTTCCTAGACACAGCACCAAAGCTCATCTTGCACCAGGAGAAGCACAGGCAGAGGCACCTGGTGTTCAGTGCTCAGCCAGACAGCTGCAGTAATCATGGAATCACAGAATGGTTTGGGTTGGAAGGACCTTAAAGCTCATGTCATTCCAACCTTCCTGCCATGAGCAGGGGATGCCTTTCCCAGATCAGGCTGCTCAGAGCTCCATCCAGCCTGGCCTTGAACACCTCCAAGGATGGGACATGCAAAGCCACTGATCACTGTGTGATAGGTGAGCATTAAACACAGGATTCCTGCTGGTTTTATGGAAATCAGGAGGCTGGAACTGCCTGTGCTCACTGACCCTCAAGCAGATTTACCTTTGCTTCCGGTGTGACTACTGGCTTTGGAGGGAACTGCACCTCAGTAGCTTTCAGGATTGTGTTCTCCTGCAAAATATCCTGTTGTGACTGGTTGTGACCGAAGGGCTACCAAAAGAAAGAAAAAAGTTGTTAAAGGTTGGTGACAGGCATAAAGAACCCGTAGCTCTACTGTTTCTCATCACCTGACATCAGCATTTTTCCAGGCAAGCAGCCCACAACTGCTGGGAAGGTGCTGTGGATACCAGAGGACCAGGACGCATTGCTCCCACACTCAACTGAACAAAAGGGATCAAGCTGGAACACGTCTGGCTTGGCCAGCAGGGATCTCCAGCTGCTTCCAGACCTCATGGGTCTGTTACAGCATTTGTCATCCATCTGAGCCGGCAGAGATTCACCCACTCATCTCTGCTGGGCTGGTTCCATGTGTCTGACTGACAGCACTGAGCAGCACATGTGTGTCAGCCCCAGCTTCCACAACACTTGGGTACCAGGGTCTACTGAAAACAAGAGCCCATGGAATCCTTTCTCTTCTCCACCCTCTCTCTTCTGTTGTCATAAAAAAATCTACCTTTTCTCGTGACAAATCACCTTTTCCTGATGCACACTCTTCCCTTTCAAAAGCCACCCTAAAAGCTTCTAAAGTGGGTCTACTTTTTTTTCCCCCTGAACACTTGCAGCCATCAAGAGCAACAAAGACTCAGGGCATTGAAAGTATCACAGCCAAGACCAGACCAAAAACCTCAGACCATGAATGACACACCTGCCCTGCCCAAAAGGGCCTCAGTGGGAACATGCCCAGTGGAAAGAGATGTTCTACAGAATGTCTTTTCTGAAGGAAATGCCAAAGGTAAAGCACAACACAGCCTAGTCTATGCTCCCCACTTCCATTAGCATGGGCTCTGCCCTGAAACTGATGGCAAGGAGACAAGGGAGCACATTCTAAGTCTGTGGAGAAGGAAGCAGAAGCCTGGGCTGCCTCCAAAAAGGTTTGCAAAACACCACTAGGAAAAGGAATTAAGCACCTTCTTACCTTTCTGCCATAGAGACACTGATAGAAGATGACTCCCACTGACCAGACATCAACTTTATTTGAAATCTTTGGAGGTTCTTTCCCAACCACAAAACATTCTGGTGGCAAATACCTGATTAGAAGGAAGCGATAAGAAGTTATGAACAGCAGTTTCAAGTATTTTCCATCATTTCCTTTAGAACAGAAGATTCTATGATGAAATACTGGCCTGGGACTCAAGGGTCCCATTTCACTCCCGTGCATCTCTGGGCCAAGATCACCAATGGCTGGCTACTCCTTCTGGGAACAGTGATCCCAAGGACTCTCCAGACACTCGTGTTCTGAGCTAGTTCAGCACAGTCAGTTTCTTTTCACCACCCATTCTCTTTTACCTTCAGAACTGCTATTTGCTGTTGAAAGGGCTTGGCCAACAATTCCACAATGAAAGCACACAGCCAAAATACATATTTTTAGAAATACAACCCCATACGCCATGTCCCAGTTAAAGACACTCAGCTTCACTCAGGGTACAGCTAGTTTCATTTTTAGGAACAGAACAAAGCTGTACAACACAGAATGCCCCAACAAATGTTCTGATGCCCATGGTGACAGTCTGCAGCTTGGGTGACATCTGAGTCACACTCGGTGGCACTCACCAAGGGTCTGCTCTCAGCCAAGGGTGATACAGTGACACTTGGCACAGAAGATAAAAGAATTGCTGAAAACACGACACTCAAGTGAAGCTCTGGCTATAGACAACACTGTGAGTTTTACATCTTTTTTGAGAGCTAACTATGGATTTTCACCTCCTCATTTCAGAGGAATACTCTTTTCATCTTCCTGATGCAGCACCTGAATTTCCAAATAGGTACAGTATTCCCCTTGCTCTTGTTTAAGATGCGAGACAGAGCCACTCTGGACTGTGAAAGAGCAGCCAAGCCCCACTCTGGAGCTCGCTATCTCAGCAGCATATGCAGCTTTTCACCAACCCTTTGAATATGAGTGGGTTTTCAAACACTGACCTACTGAACAGTGAAATGCTGCCAGCCTCAAAAGGAGCTGTGTGACAACAAGAGCAGTTTCCAGGGTCTCAAACCTCCAGTGTGTTAAGCTGTCACAGACAATGGCAGCACACACAGAGCTGACACACATCCAAAGCTGTTTATAAACTGTTCTTGATCTTAACTTGCAAGTGTCCCAGGCATCGCTTACCAGTAAGTACCAGCCCCCTGCGATGTCAGCTCCATGCCATCAACTGAGTTGTAGCTGTCATCGTCCATGATTTTGGAAAGTCCAAAATCTGTGATTTTTATCTCTCCACATGCAGTACCATTGACTAGAAGAATGTTACCTAGACAAAGGAAGGAAAACGCCCTTAGGATACACATTTAGCAAGAATAAAAATGCATTGAGCCCTGCACTGCACAAGGACAAGGGACCTACAGTGAGGTGCACCAGATGTTTTAACTCTCAAAACCCTGAACTTCAGAGACAACTGGAGACCGCCAAGTGCTAGAGCTGATCTGCTCATCTTGAATGACCCAGTGACCTCATATTGCTTGGAGCCTCCAGATCCTGAGCCCTGTTAGCCAAATGAGCTTCAAGCCCAGCCTGTTTTGACCCCTCCCAAAGGTCCCGTTGGACGGGCAGGTCAAAAAGGAGGATTAAAGAGAGAAGTACACATACAGAGTTATGACTCATTCTGCCCAGAAGTTCTGACTTGCCCTGTCCTCTCAACATTCCAGAAACTCTCCTTCCTGGCAGTGCTCCCCAGTGACTTTCTAAGCTCAAAAAGGACAATTACTGCTTAGGCAAGAGACTTTTGTAAACCCATCAAGAAGTCAGATCATCACTGTTTTTCTCCAAGCCTACAATAAAGTAGCAGAACCGTGTGTGATGGCAGTGGATGAATCACAGCTCTAGGCAGCTGCAGGCAGAGCTCAGACAACTTGGGAACAGCCAGGGAGGAAACGGGGTCACTACAACCAGTGCAACAGCACCATCTCCTGTACACATTCCTCGTGCTGATGCAACAAACCACATCACAAACCAGTTACACAATGATGATGAGGTGCCACCAGTACAGG
The DNA here is from genome assembly GCF_000738735.6 of Corvus cornix cornix. Lineage (NCBI taxonomy): Eukaryota > Metazoa > Chordata > Aves > Passeriformes > Corvidae > Corvus > Corvus cornix. Next base: position 3,834,829 of record NC_046355.1, on the reverse strand, counting down.
GAGACAAGCCAGGGATAACTGCCCAAAGAGACGGATGAATTTACTGGACTAGAAAAAAAGCTATGTAGCCAATATGCATCATCCCAAAACAGAGCATTTCCATTTTCCCCCTTGTGGCTCTGCCCCAATGGTAGAAGGAAAATATGCACCACCATTTGGGGAGGATCTTCTTCACAGCAGATGTAACTGAATTAACTCAAAGGCAGACCTGAGCAGTCTGACTGTGTGTCGTCAGCTTTGGGAGCTGTCACACAATATGAAAAAAAGAACATTTCAAAATTAGCTTCTGCCATCAAATTTTCAGCCAGATGATTACAGAAAGAATAAGCCAGAAGAATGGGAACATGAAGCACAGCAGTAATGGTAGGAACCTTTATGAAGCAATAACAGAAACTTGCAACAGCAGAATACAAGCAAGACATTAAGAAAACGAACACAGCCACTTCAGGGTTCAAGGGCTCATTCTTAACAATGTTACACCTCTTTGTTTTATGTTGCAATTCCAGGAGACAACATCCTTTCCACATTTTCCAAATGTTCTGTGCATTTTATGTTTTTTTCTTGTTGCAAGTTAGCTTTCCCAGGCAACCCTGTCTTCTTTTTGCTGTCTGACCAAAGGAAACTTCCTCATATTACTTGTAACCCATTACATTTCCTTAGCATCCTTAAGCATGTCAGCACAGCATACCTGGTTTAAGGTCATAGTGTATGATGGGAGGTTTGATTTCATTTAAGTATTTTAAAGCATTCACAATCTGCATGATAATGGATCGTGCCTCTTTCTCTGACATTAGCTTGTGCTGTTTCAGGTAGAAGTCCAGATCATTCCCCTCACAGTATTCTAACACTGTACAAAACCTGAAAGAAAAACATGAGTTATTGCAATTAAGGCACCTGATAGAAACCAGAACACTTTGTTACTGCTTGTCTGTAACTCACCTATTTGGCCAATATTTAAATTAAGAGTCCCTCAGCCTCTTAATCCCTTTCTAGAAGTAAGCTACCAGGAGCACAGGCCTCAATGCTCAACAATACAAAGGTCAGAGATCCCCCATTAAAGACCCAGAGGCTGAAAGCTGTATCAGCTGTGGCATTTGCCCAGGGCCAAGAGCAGGATTTACCAGTAAAGCACCACATCTGACAGAATACACCACACTGGTTTGTGAGCTGGAGTCTCTAGAAAACCAGTGTATGCTGGAAGTACACCTTGGTTATCTCTGCAGTAAAGTCTAACATTGGTGTGGACACTTTCTGGACTCTCCTGGAGAGTTTTAAATACTTTGCCTTTAGTGAATAGCTCAAACCATGGGAAAGGACAGAGCAACACAACTTACGAGTCAGTATCCAGTGAGAAGTAGTCGTATAGTTTAACTATTCGAGGGTGATCCAGTTCTTTGTGAATTCTGTACTCTCTACACGCATGTCTGAAAACAGCAAAGTCTGAGCATTAGTCATACAAGTGACTTAAGTCTAATTTCTCCAGATACTGAATCCAGACATACCACACAGCATCCAGCTTCAATCAAGCCCATGCACGTTCCTCAGACAGCTTCAGAAAAAGCAAGTGAAGGAGGAACTGCACAGAACAGATCTTGCAAATCACAGAACCAGAGTGCAGCTCCAACCCTGGCAATGCTACAAAATAACTCATCTTGATTAATAGTACTGCTTGCCAAAATAGAATAATCTCATAAATCCTTAAGAGATCCAAGATAGCTGAATACAAAAATCAGCAAGTTCTAGAAGAATTCCATGACGCTTAGCCGCCTAATTTCCAGGCTTCAAATTCAGCTTGGTTTGTCCCAGTGACTTGTTGAGGAATTAAGAACACAGCTTTATCTTGGAAGTCCTATGGAGAAGGCTCAGCTGTCACTCTGCAGAATTAGCTAACCCATGGCATTAGGGAGCAAGAGTTACCAACAGCAAAAGGCTTCCAGTAAAGAATTTCTTCCTAAAATTTAATTTAACCCTGCTTCTCTGTCAGGTTGAAGCCATTCCCCCTTGTCCTGTCACTCCAGGCCCTTGTAAACAGTCTCTTTCCAGCTTTCTTGCAGGCTCCCTTCAGGTACTGGAAAGACACAATTAGGATCACTTATTCTAGGAAACAGGGAGGGGGATGACTTCCAGGGAGCACAATGCAGGTGTGTAACCTGAAAGATGGGCAGGAAAAACCATTTCCCACGAAACTGCTTGAACATTTCAGAGGGAAGCCACTTCAGCACTTTCCCCACAGAGCTGGTGCTTTAAAATGCAGAGCCACATGGCTTATACAAAACTCTCTGTGTGTATGCACACATTTAGAACATTTCTAATCTGACCAAAACTTCTGCAAGTAGCTACTGGGACAGAAAGTAGCTTTTGAAATGTGGCAAACACAGGAAAAAATTGGCAGCCTGTTCACAGGCACTGGATAACCAAATGCAGGAGGAACCGGAAAACACGTCTGGCTGCTTTACAAACTCACTTACTTGTGATAGTTTTCTTTCTTCTCATCCCTCCAGTTCTTATTTAACTGGTGTATTTTCACAGCTACATATCTCTGTTCTGTTAAATCAAATGCCTGCAGAGAGAAGAGCTGAAAATCAGTAGGAATCATAGGCTCAAGTTAACACTGCAAAAGCTGACAAGCTCTAATAAACCAATATCCCCACCCAGGAAATCAGCATTACAACATAGTGAGGGAAAGCAAACCCACATTTTTATGTAGTAAGTTTCACTAACGAATTTAAGCAACTCTGGAAACAACTGAATATTCTGTGCTTCGATCTGACTTCCCCACAGAATCTAACTCACGCTGCATTGATTTTGACATTTTACTACCAGAGCTACAAAGGGACCAGGAAGACCAAATGACCAAAATATAGACAGTTTTTATCCTGGGAAAGACCCTGCCATTATTTCCCAAAGTCCAAAATTCATTTTCTACACTTGTGTTAATAAAAAAAACCCACCAAAATGCAGAACATTTTCCAATGCTTTGTTTCACGCATGTAGCTCAGCTTTCCAACTTGGAGTATAATGTTTCAGCACATAGAAAAGCTGGAGAATTCAATGGCAGAGCTGTGTGATCCTGTGCTTTATTCTTACCTCCACTTTTTTATTATTTAAACAGTCTTTAAAGAATGGACCTCTGAAATTGCACTCAAGGAGCAATGCAGAAATCTTCTACCTTGCCTGAGAGCAGCAATAGCTCATAATTTCCAGGACAGGACAAAATGCTGCGGTAAGCAAACAGGCATAATGTGTGTTCATCTCAAAAGTTGTCTACTTAATTCTTAATGCTTAATAGATTGGCCAAGACCCTGGAGAAGAAGGGCTAAGCATTTCTTTGTTTTAATAACAGTTATAACTCTTAAGAGCAGGCAGGTAGGAAACATTCATACCCTCTTGCTTTCATCTGTGGAGCCAAAACTTTCTGCTTAGTCAGCAAAGGAGCTCAAAGTACTTGCACACAGCTCACACTCCTTTTTTCCCCCCCATCTGAACAGTCTAGTCCCCCTTAGTTTAGGCCCCCACTGTTGTGCTGCATCAAAATAATAAAGCACCACGAAGTTTCCAATATTTACATTGGCACAATTATTTCCATTCTAGCCAAATTCAACATGAATTCAAAACTTCTGAGTACAGATAGGGAATATTGAGAACTGGAATGGCTCTAAGTGAAATAGTCAAATAGCAAGTACCAAAGCATCCCAGGTCTTGGCTGTCAAGAGTGCTGACATACCAGGAATCCTCAGCTCTAAGGAATTCCCAACAGTACACACACACACTGCCCCCCCCCCGGTCTGCTTTTTCAGAGGGTAAAATGAAGACACAAGAAACAAAGCTTTACACCCCCAGGAAGTACAGGCTCTGCTCTTATTGTTCGAGCTATTTTCTCTTGTTTACAGAGATGTTCAGACTTGCTGTGCCATCTCAGTAAGGCTTAGCCACTGCAGGTATTTGTACGTAGAATTTGAAGAAACAAGTGGTTTGCTTCTCTGTCCTAACAAAAATTGAAGACTTGGTACAACATTTTTTGACACACATTTGAAGGAAATTTGACCTCTGAGGACAAGGCCAGCGCCTGAAAATCTCAACTCTGATGTCTAATGCAAGCCAGATGCACCATGAGCTTTGTCCTCCCTTTCTCCCTCCATAACCCACACAGCACTGAGAAAAAAAGTGTAAAAATTCTGCTTCCCGCAGATCCAGATTATGCCAGATTGCCACTTCCAAGTTACCTTATATACTTCACTGAAGCCACCTCTACCCAGAAGATGTAGCAACAAATATCTATCATTTAGCGTTGGATGGTCTTTAAATCTGGTGAGAAAGACAGTTTGAGAAGACAGAAATAATGAAATCCTCTGCACAATAGATCACAGCTACTTCACAGCTAAGAAACAACGCTTTCTCTTTCAGAGAAATATTACAATCGTGTTAATGACCGACACATTTGATGCTATTTGATCACTCTGCATCAATGAAAGACTATTTAATGGTACCTTGATGCACTTGGAAGCCTTTGTCTTACAGAACTTCAAACTATAACTGTACCACCTCACAATCAAGTGACTATTGAGTTTTAACATCAATTTTAAAAGGATTAAGTGTTTCCCATTATGAAAAGATTGTTTCTCATTATGAAGAGAACAAATAAAAAATAACTTTAAGTTCTCATCCCTGAATCCCATGTACTTACTGTGAATTATCTTCATTGTGTATCCTTTTCAATTCCCTGATGTGCAGATTTCTAACCCTCTCTAGCCGTTCCAGCTCTGCCTGGATCTCTGCTTCTTCCTGCACAAGGAAAAACCAAAAGGAAAACACAACACTCTGTAAGGTACTGCAGGTAGTGTTTCCACCTGATTTATGGAAACACAAATGCAAATCCACTTCTGAAGAGGTTATTGGCACAAAACTTGTCTGGGAGATCAGAGAGATGGTCAGGTTCAATTCGCAGTCAGGTGGCAAGTAACAGGAATGAAAACTGACTGGGTAATTCTGTTCACACCTACACAGACAGGAGGAGACACATCTTTACACCTCCTTGTTTCTAATGCTTTCTGTAATTAAGAAGCCTTGTTGCTGTGGTCTTGCCCCTTCCCTGAGTTAGTGCTACTGCAGCTGTTTTTGAAGGAATTTCAGTTTTGGTGGGACAAGAGAAAGAAGACAGCCTCAGCAGTAAGAGCAGGGATGTCATGATGCCAATGTGAGATGGGGCAGCGTCTGGACAGGATGGGAAGTGTGAGAGAATGACATTATGTTCTACTAGTGGTAACTGCTCAAACATGTCAGAGTGTTCCTCAATGCCATGTGGAAGTTCTGACATAGTGTTTGTCTAGCTGCAAGTTCTGGTGCCCTCAAAAACAACATGAGAATGAATTCATGTCACTGTGGCCAGGGCTGCAAACCTCAATTCAAACGTGCTCCCTGAGCAGTATAATTTGTGTATGTGACTCAGGGGACACCATTACCCATCTGTCTTGTGACTCTGCTCCTTCCCTTTCCAACTGGTTCTATTTTTAGACATAAAGAATGAGCCAGTTTCCAAAAGTGGAGAAGGATAAGCGCAGCTTCAGACAATGCCACGATCCCAACACATTACTTCATTTTCCATTAAGGTCCATTTACAAATGGATTCCTCCATTCCAGGGTGCCAACGTTTCATGCCAGCATACATGGACCTGCAGTTAATCCCCTGCAGCCATGTGAGAGCTGTGCAGCCAGCACGCCTGCAGCATTCCCCTGCCCGTATCACTTCTCTTTGTTCACAGGTCAATAAAGCATAATGGGCAAACTGCCAGCAGATTCCAGGTGTGCAGTAACTTTCCCTTCCACAGAAAATAACAAGGAGTATGGAGGCATTAATGAGGCCTTGCATTCTGCTTGTGTGTCAAGATTACAGGAGAAAAACTAAATGTAGAGCTGGAGCACCACCTGAGAAAAGAAGCAAGCACTCCAGCAAGATATTTGCTTCCTCTTTGGTTCACTTCCAAAAGAAAACTCCTTGGCCTTAGCAGAGATCACACCTAACCAGGAAATGGCAAAAGATACCTACTTTTTGTCCCAGTATTTCATCTGTTGAAGTGTCCCAGAAAACTTATTTATAGGTCACTGCAATCACTTTCAAGGTAACCAACAGCTTCTCTAAATATAACCTCACTTGCAGGTACAGTTCCTACTGAGGCCAAGGTATTTGAGAACAAATGTGCATTGCAGCTGCCTGAACAGGACTGGTTTGCAACAGCCCAAGAGATTTTATTGGACTGATAACGTTGGTTACTCAATATTGCAAAGAACTGCAAAAGTCTTTTGACTGTTGCATTTTTTTGTTGTGTTCTCATAATTTTCTCCCCTTGGTCCATTCCTTGCTGTTCCCCCATGTCATGCACATTCAGAGTCCAGCACCAGGCAGGTCACAGTGACAGAAGATGTATCAAAAGAGCAGAACTCTGCATGAAATCCTAACTGTAAGGACACAGAAATCTATTTATTGAAGCAAAGAACATCTTTCGTGAATACCACCACACTGAAAAAATTATTACAAAATCGAGGCTATCCCTTCCAAGCACAAAACCGTCTTGATGATCAAACAAGCAGTGACCTCTACAGAGAAATGCTCTCGTTCACAGAATACTGCACAAAAAGCCTTTGCTGCAACTAGTTCTTACCTTTTTAAGATGACCTAGTCGGAGTTTGAAGATTTCCTCCTGTTCATGGTATTCTGCTAATGTTAACCTGCATAAAAAAGAGAGACTCAACACATTAGGTTTCAAGATGTGATAAAGTGAACAATCTGCAAATACACATTGTCAGTGGAAGTAACAACTCCACAGAGTAAATCAACAGCACGAAATTTTTAGATAAACTCTGCAATCTGTATTTTTTAATAATCAGTCTAAAGGAGAACAAAACCTTAAATCTCAACAACATACATTAATTTCAAATCCAAGTCCCTAATAACACCTATCTAGGCTACTGATTGACTTTTAACTACGACAGCTAAACCATAATCTAAATATAGAAAAGTGAACCCCAAATATTCCACATCTTATTTTTCCATGTAAAGTTTGCTTTACTGATTCATTTTCAAATTTTTCTTTGTAACAAAAGCTGGATAATTTCAACACATATATTCACTCTGAGACTAGAAGCACACCTGGCCACACAGCCACTGTAAACAGAGCAATGACCTGGGATTCAGAACTTCTTCCTGTTTCATGTTCTGCCAAGTGGCTTCCAGGGAAACCTTGGGAAATTTACTTTATTGTATTTTTGACTTCACATGTACTTACGAGAAGCAATGGGATAAGGGGAATAATCCCTATTTTATTGATAGTAAATGATGTGCGAAGTTTCTGCTCTAGGTGGTTGGTAAAAAGAAGTTTCATAACATTTTCAATGTCTTTTCCACGCCAAGCGTGCCACGTAGGACAGAGGCAAAGCACAGCCTTACACTAAAACAGTGACAGAGCCAATCACTTGTGAAATACAATGACACGCTGAGATCTTTAGGATTAGAAAAATGAATCACTATATTAATTGTCTCATTACTACCAACAAGGAATTTGGTAAAAGCATCCCATGTGAACATAAAACTATGAAGCCCTTATCAACTGCATCTGTTCACTCCGTAAACAAGATCTGCACGTGACAGCATACAAATATCTTTTTTTAAACCTAAACTGAGTTCAAAGCATATCCCAGGAGGATTCCTGTAAGAGCAGTTATGCTCTACCACAGTACTTCACACAGGGTTAGTGCAGGAGGCCTCCAGAGCATCAACACCTCAACTTCTTTCAAGGGGGGGCCGAGTCCTACATCCGTGCAGGGAGACCTTACTCAGTACATTGAGATGAGGGAGCATTCATCTCATCAAGTGCTCCTCTTCAAATGCCCCAGGCTTCCCTCTGTTGATAATGCAGAGTCCATGTACTTGAAACAAGGCCTAAAGCAGTTGCCACCCGATAAATTTAATGGAAAACTTGTAAGCCAAGTTCCCTATGAAAGAATCTTGAGCAGAAGGAACTACTTATTACAAATTAAAGATACATATAAAACAAAGCCAATACCAAAAATGGTCACATGTTGTCTCGTTTCAAATAAAACTGCTGAGGGCCCTGAGCTGGACTTGATGGTCCTTGGGAGTCCCCTCCAACTCAGGATATTCTGTGATTCTATGACTCTAATTTGCACACGCAGCCTGAATTTTAATTAGATTCAGATAATCTAAAAGACCGTCCCAAGAGTTTAGGTCTTTGTGATTCTGTGATTCTTTGGTTGCTGTTGCTGTGTAAGGAATTAAGAGACAATTGAATAAACCAGCAACAAGGTTTGCACATATACTCGTGCACAAATAAAAAACACCATCAATCAGTCCATTCATTAGGGCAGAGATGTAACGAACACCACCAGGCTAACACTGCCCAAAACAGCCTGTCACAGCAACCACCACAAAAATCAAGGGGGCTCTGAGACAAACACCGTCCTGTTTCACAGAAACATGCTGGAAACCCCCTACCTACCCCTAGTGCTGCCCAAGCTGCCCTAATGAATCTCAACCAGCCCCAGCAGATTAATCTTCCTGAATGAAAATTCTTTTCTCATTCACAGGCTAGAAACTCATTTTGGGAGAGCTTGTGTTTAAATTCGCATCACAGGACCTTCTTCTCCTTTTTAAGACACAGCAACAACCATGAACCAAAGAGGAACCAAAAATCAAAAAGGAATTTGGCTGTCTGCTTCTCATTCAACTTTTAGAAATGTTTATATTTAAATTGCCTAAAAGTCAGCCTCTTATGTAAGAGTTCCACAATGAAAAGCCTCCCTCCAGAAGTCAGAAAATTTTGTTCCTGATACACAATGGTCCAACAAATGCACTTACTGGATAACTAATGATTAAGCAAGTAGTCAGTCCAGTTGCTACAGCTGACTTTCAAAAATCCCAGTGTTTTCACATAAGCTACAACAATCCACATGAACCATATCCACACCCTGGCAAGCAGTTTTTATCAAGCACATGACAAGAAGCTTTTCTAAACCACAAAGATACCACCCTGAAATATATCAGTGAAGAATGATAAACCAGCAAGAAACAGAGAAATAGACCCGGGAGCCCAAGAGGTTTCCTAGCAGAGCATGGTAAAGCTGGATTATGCCAAGGCAGGCTCACAGCACAAGCAGAAGCATCACAGACATGACAAGGACTCCCAGGGCACATCAGGACCTGTGCTGCCATGTCTCCAGAATAAGCCACACTACAGCTGCACCAGACTGCTGGAGAGAAAGAATTCCACAAAAATGGGGAAAGCTCATCCTGCCTTTTGGAAGTGAAAGGTTACCACAACGAATAGCAACAATTCTAAATATCCATGTACAGACATTCCATTTGCTTCTCCCAGCTCAAACCTGGCAATACAAAAAGAGGACTTAAAAGTTTTATTTAGTTCTTTTCAGGCTCCCTTGGCCAGAACGAGGGGGGAAATGTCTCCAATCAACTTAGTTATTTGCAGGAAGCACCCAGTGCTCTCCACCACAACTCACCTGATCTGCAGGTACCTGTATCCCATTTGGGAGCTGAGGGCACCCTAAATATCAGGATTCACCCAGACTTCTGCCATCTTTGCTGAGACTGCGAAGGCAGTGGGAGCTTTTGCTTCACATGCCCTTTTAAAGATCAAGACCAAGAATTCAAAGGGCTTCCAGAACTCTGAGGTCAAGTCAAGCCCAGGAGATTTAATAACGAAAAATGAAAAATGTCAATGAGAGTTATGGTATTAACCTACAGCAATAAAATGAAGTCTATAAAGGGAACCAGGAGAAGGCAGGGCTAAATCTATAACTAAATGTATTTCCAACCCACAGAAACTCCTGAAAAAATAATGTTTTAAATTTCTTTCGAGACCCAGCTTTACTCTAGAAGAATATCAAGTCTCTTAGAGCATCAGTAATTTCAAAAGAGGCAGGGGAAAAAAAATAAAATCCATGAGAAGAGTAGCACTTCCACCATTTCCCTGAGTCACATATGTGTGAAGAACTGTTTTGGAGAACAGGCCAATGCTCAATGCACTGTCTCTATAACATAGAGAGCATCTTATTCCTTTAGCATCCCAAATGAATTATTTCAAAACTCTTAACTCAGAATTCTCCACAGTAAACACACAGATATCAAAAAAAAAGCACCATAGATACCCTGCTACCAATATAAATTCTGAACTTGCAACACTAAAGTCAGACCCCACTTTTCAAACCTGACACAACAGGAATACTAAAAACATTACTGGACTCATAAAAAAAAAGCTAATCTCATACAAAGTCTGGACTCAGCAATGATCCTTCTTTCACTTCAATGAAAACTATTTAGAACTGGAGCCAGATGTTGCTGAATGCCAGGCTAATTCCACAACATTCATTTGTGCATGGAGTGAAGCCTGGAGGCAAGGGCAAGATTCCATTTCCCAGGAGAGATTTTGTGCTCTAATCAAAGCATGTGGCTTTGCCACGCACCAAGAAGGCCACAGAACCTACGTTTCATTTTCTGCTCCGTTGGTCTTGTTCTTGCGCTGCTTCTGCTCGGTGCTTGCTGGAGGGGTCTGGCCCATCGCCGGGGGCTTCCGCTTTGCTAACATTTTTCGTTGTCTTTCTATTTCTTCCCGCTGTGAATTTATCCTTTCCTGTTGCCTGAAAAGCAGAGAGGAAAAAAAAAAACACGACACAGATAACTAAGGGTGTGCACTTGGTTGTCTTCAACATCTGTTCTTACCAGATTGGAGCCATGAATTTCAAATCAGTTGTACTTGTAAGATTTGTAACAAAATATTTTTGTACAGAAAAGTGGGATGTGCCAAACATGATGAGTCAGAATTTTAAAGGTATTTTTACACAAAATGGGATTTTTTTCCTGGCTCACAGAAACCCTTCAGTAAGTAAAAGGTTTAATCCATGCAGAGGACATCCAAAGGAGTTGTTAACCCCACAGAATCCCAGGATCCATGGCAAGTCACTAACTTTCCACACACTTTTTCCTAGAAGCCTCTGTTCTAAATCTCAGATTTTCCTGGTAAAACTATTCCTGAAGTCTGGCACTGTTTGAGAAAGTATCCTTACACTTCAAAAGTACAGTTAAGCTATCCTAAATTCTCTGGAATATAACCAGCACCATTCCTGATTTCACTAAGAAACCATCTCTCTCCCAAGACAAAAAGACTATCTTGAAACATTTTACAGTGATAAAAGCACTCTTGAAATTTCAAGTCTGAATGACCTAAACATTTGCAGACCTAATTCCCCCTTAAAAAGGGACTGAGACTGCAGGTAAGTATTCCAGAAGTATTTTTTCTATGTCTTACAGCACAAACTAAGGAAGAATTACGAAGTCCTTAATCTGTGCCTAACAAGAGCTGCACCTCCCTATCACTACAGAAGAGTGTTGTGATTTTAAAGGATCACACATAGCTCTCTAGTGCAATTAATTTGCCAAGTCCTACTTAAAGGTCTAGGCCAGGTGGGAATTGGCTGGGTATTTCCATTAACATCCTGCATAAAGGGTCTCTGATCTTCATTTCCAGGTTTCTGCAGCCCCTTTGATCACTGTTACCAGAAGGCAAAACAAGTTAAATAGTATGGATTTTCTCTTTCAAGCTTCTCCACTTTCTACTTTCAAAAAAAAAAAAAAAACCAAAAAAACAAACAAACAAAAAAAAAAAAAAACAAACAAAAAAACAAAAACAAACAAAAAAAGCAAGCTAATTAGCCTTCTTTGACTAATATATGCAAGGATGCAAATCAAATTGATTCACTCAGGATGTATGTGAGATTTTGGTCCACCCCTCCATCCCAAGCACTACACAGCCAGGTGGGTGCACTGAGGATTCCCAACAGGTAACAACAGTTAGCCCAAAGGCCAACTCAAACCATTCCATTCCAATTCAAGTCTCTGGAAGTTTCAGTGGAAATGGATTTCTCACTTCAGTGTGAATAAGTTCCCCATTGTCAGGAGTTCCTATCTGATCCTTCCATGCATCAGTCACACCATTCTCACATTCTGACGTGCAAGACATCACACACAACTGTTGGGGTTTTTTTCCATTTCTTCCTCTGAAGTTAAAGACAATCCTGTTTGTCCTCACTTGATGAGGTTCTGGAAGGCATAGCCATCTGTCCACTGCTCCGTGAAGGATGCGCCGTGCCGCACCGTGGTGAAGTGCCCCAGCCTCAATCGATCCTGCATGCTCTTATCTCGGCATGCCATCTTCTCCTGCTTTGACTGAAAGCAAAATAAAGCCACATAAAAATACAAGCCATAAATTACTAGCTAAGGGCTGTGCTGCGTTTTAAATCACCACCAATTCTTACCACTTTCTATTATTTCAGTTCTGCTTATCTGAAACCCAGCTGAATATCATTGATCAAGTTATTGCTGGTGCTTTGCACTGGTCTGACAGGCGTTTGTTCACCTCCATCCTGACATTTCAGCCTCACTCTTCCCTCCTGATGACTGCCTGGGCAGCTCACCCATCCTATGATCAGCTGAAATCAGCCTGGCAGTAGGATTAGAACTATCCCTTTGTATCAGTAACTTAGCTAGACTGCAGGCCCAGCTCTGATCAGACCCTTATTCAGGAGATGAAGAAAGAAAACACACCTTGAATCACTATTAAGACTAAGATACAGTGATCAGCCAGCTCAGTCCTAGCCTTGTACCATGTCCTGAAGTGACACAATCTCAGTTAGGTCACCACTCTGGAGAAGGGAGCCCTGCTCAGCCAAGAACAATCAGCTCTGTGACGAAAATCAACTCAGACTGCATGTCTGCTACCAGCCAGCACCTGGGTAGTTTTGCCCATCCAGTACCCACAAACAATAGGTGTAACTGGCCAACAGGTGAAAGAGCAATCAAACCCCCACACTGTTTAACCATCAGGAAAGCTGGACATCTTTCAATACCGAAGCAGGCTGGATGCTGGTGAACAACAGCCTGGCACTGGCCCCAGTGTGTTGTTTTCAGTGTTACACAAAGCAACGATCTCCGACTTTGCTGTTTGAAAGAACAGAGCATATCTGCAACTCCACTGCACAATGGGACACTGCTCCTGCATCCCCAGAGCTGCAAGGAGTTGCTTTTCAGGTGTATGGGTTTCCAAATCAAGCAATGCCTGCTGCATTTAGAGCTCTTTCTCTTAGGCAAGAGATCACTCTGACACTGTGCAAAGTGACCAAATCTGAACCACTTCAGTCTTTGGATTACATTCCTTTTTGCAGAGAAATAATTCATGACAGAATTCCAGTTATCTTTTATCACTAAAGCAACAGGAGCAGGTTTTTACTGTTAAGAAGATAGAGATGCTTTCAAGGACATGAACTGCAGAGATGTCCCCTGCTCACCTTTTCTATAAGAAGCTTCTTGCTCATCGTTACACATCGATTCAACCGCTCCTTGTACTTCTCCAGCATCTTTTGCTGCTCGTCTATCTGCCGTCTCAAATCACAGTTGGCCTAAAAGTGAACAGAGGACAAAGCCTGTGACTTTAAACCACTCAGAAGAGGCAAACTAAGCATCACTTAGGAAGAAGTTTCTCCAGCTAGCTGTGGGGATCAGATTAAAGTCAGCAAACCAGCAGGATAAAAGAACAGGTTTTGTTTAGCAAAACATCCAAGACAAACTCTTAAATTTTTAACTCACATCTTAACACCCCTCTAGAACAGGGAAGTTCTGTCATCCTGGTTTACATGTAAGGAACTAAGGTACAAAGAGAATAAAGACAAGCAAAAGTATTTTAATTTTTTTTTGTTGTTATTAAACATTTAAGACCTTGCCACAGCTACCAAGCCTCAAAATAGCTTAGTCGTTGCTGGACTATCCTCCGTCTTTAGCCACAATACTGGCAGAGGAAAAGGATGGGGGAACTCCCTTTGTACTTTCAGTCAAATCAGCCCCTCTACACAGACTGCTCTCAGTGGCAGCTGCTGCTTCACACCACCACAGCATGCAGCAGGACTGTATGTGCAACCACTTTCATTAACAGAGTCAAATTTAACCACTTCCCTTCCAACTAGTAGTCTAGTAAAAACAAAATAATAATAATAATTTAAAAAAAAAAAAAAAAATCTATTTCCTGCTTCATGGATTGTTTCCACAAACTCACATGTGCCCCGTGTCTCCGTAAGCTTGACTGAGCTCTTTCAGGTGCTGAGACCACACACACAAAGCCTTCCCTCTACTCCCTTTAATGTCCTTTCTAATGCTTTTCAACACTTCTCAAGAGCTGCCTCTCCAGCTGATGAAAGCTAAGTCAATTAGAACTCCTCCATTAAGACAAGATCCTTGATTAGAAGGTATTTATCTTTTATTGACGAATACTAATGGGTTAAGAGCTTCATCCTTTTGGTTTGGCCAAAGCATGTTCTCATCTCTATACAGGCCTCTGACTCTCCTGAATGAGCATTTCAGAACATTACTTCCCAGGCTACTGAGAGGCTACTGGACATGCTGCCAAACAAAAGGCAGAGTCAGCTCCTCAGAACTTAGAAGAGGGGAGAACTGGGTGGAGGGAAAAGGGCAGTGGTGGAGTCACCATCCCTGGAAGTGTTCAAAAAACGTGCGGATGTGGCACTTGAGGACATGGTTTAGTGAGAACGTGCTGATGGTGCTACACTGATGGTTGGACTTGGTGATCTTCAAGGTCTTCTCCAACCTTAAATGATTCCATGATTCTGTGAATTCTGCAGAGAAACCTGTTAGGTTAGCCAGCAAAATACACAAGTGTGCAACAGATCACAGGGAGGCCAGCACTGCTGAAGACACAAACAACTGAGCTACAACAACTCTGCGCTGTATATGCCCAGACACTGCCTAGATTCAAGCAGGCCCACAGTGTCTACAAGCCAGACAATTACCCTGCAAGCAAGGGACAACCAGAGTTACCACAGTATCCACAGGCCAGACAATTATCCTGCTGGTAAGGGATCACTGGATTTGTTTTACCTTGCAACTATTGGTTCTACAGCTGGTGTACAAGCCCCTGCTCTGCAGCCTGGCTGGCACAAGCATTTTAAGTACATTTAAATAGCAGCTTTTAGAAGAGTTGTCCCACTTTAAATACTTACTCTTAATAAGTCATCTATCCTCCCCTCCTTCTTCTCCAAGTCAGAGTTCTTACTGTTTTCTAGTGCAGATATTTTTTCCATTGTGAGGTCAGACTGTAGGGAAAAATCACCATAAACCACATTTAAGACAAATGGATAATGTTTCAAATAACCAGCACTAATGTCCCAGTGTAACCTGCTCTGATCTGAACTGCTGCGTCTTTTGAGAACTGATCCCCTGCATCCTGGCAGTCAGAGGAAGAATGTTCTCCATTATTCATTTTGTTGTTGCATGGTGGGCTCCTCCAGCACAGAAGGTGCAGTCAGCCAGCACAGAGCTCTGAAGAGCACAAACTGGTAACTCTCAACAGCCTAAAATATCCTCGGTGTCCTGCGAATTTTACATTTATAGTTGAGTTTTGCACACTCTTTGGTGGTCTCTATGCAGGAGAGCTTGTAAAGAAAAAAGGCTTAAGAAAAAAAAACCCCACCACATCAAATCCCAGCCCTCAGCTGGAATATCAAATTTATGATCTTTCATGAGCACAGACAACCACCTGCAGACAAAGACAACACCTGTGGGGCTCTAAAGTGGTCCTGTGACAGATAACACAGGTCTTCATTTTAAAATATTATAACAGATTGACAGCAAGAGTATTGGGCACAAGCTTTTGTTTCTGATAAACGGATGTATTAGTACCCACTGGGGACAGGAGCTTTATAGTTCTTGAGTGAAAACTATCTGGAAAGTTTTATGGGGTGTAGCACATCTCAAATACCTTCAGTGAAGCAGTGAAATGAGAGTTATACCCAGGAACAGAAGACACACACTATATTCTTCAAACATTTCAGATTCAGCACTCCAATTAAAGGGTGGGGAAGAAAAGGTGAAGGAGTCAGTATGTACATGAACACAGCATCTAGAACAGCCAAGTCAACACAGAGGAAACTCTCCAGAACCGCACACACAGATTTCACACTTGTGGCTAGCAGGCACCTATTCTGTTTCTGAGAAGAGATTGCAGAGACTTACCTGTGGAGTTATGTAACTGTTCTCCAAATTTCAAGCTTGCCTGGAAGCCAGCACCATGGAGTAAGAGACAAACTTGGCTGACTGTTGCTTCCTGACATATGCCCAGTATGGAAAAGCTCAAACAGAGCACCTGCCAGCATGGCACATCATGCAAGATGGGCCTAAATCCCAAGAGACAAAGAGGAGGCCTGGGCAGGTCACCTCATCTCTGCCTCAACTTGGTTCATGCTTCCTGCCTGCAGGAAAAGCTTTGCCATGGGAGGCACCATGCAGGATGTCTGTGCAGAACCTGGTGCAGCTGGTGGCCAAACAGCAGAAAGTGTCTTTAGTAAGTGACTGTTATTTCACTTAGACAAGTGCACAGACATGCTTGCCCTGTGTCAGAGAAAGTCAGGATACGTGCTCTTACATGTGACTTCACCCCAAGTCACCTCAGAGCACTCAGGCCCTAGCACTGACTGAAAACACTGAGGAAGTAACATCATGCTGACTTGCTTTTGGCACTGCCACAAGTGATTCAAGCTGGGGATCACTGAAGTTGATCTATTTTTTAACTTTATCAACTCCAGACAGGCTTGGAAGGGAAAAACCAAGAATGTGTACACGTCGTCATCATGCAACCAAACATTTTCCTAGATTCTTTCCTGCACATGTATGCTCCACCTAGACCTCTGGGGAATATCATGAAGCTAAATACTGGCAGATAGCTTGCTCAGATAACATCTTGCTAAGAACATGGACCTTGTGGGCATGTTAAGCACAGAAGAAAATAAAAACACCTTGTTCCCTCCAGGCAGGACCACTGTTTTAAGCACGGGTGTTGGGACAGCCAAGACTGACATAATCTCTGGCAGGTTCTTGAGTTGTGGCATCATTCTCACACACATACCTCTCCATGCACTGTCAGGAAACAGGCATCTTCCCAGACCAGCATTTTAACAACACAGACAACAAATGCAACCCTAGTGACACAACAGAGGCCAGACTTGAGCAAGTGAGTGCCCCCAGAGGGGGATTGCTGTCCTTGGTGAACAGAGAACTTGTACCACCTGCAGGGTTAATGGAGAATGGACCTTCCCAGCAACAAAATCACCTCTGACAGAGACTGGTGAGGAAATGATTGTTTAAAAATTGCTCAAGGGAAGACACAAAGAGATCTGAGATGAAAAACCAAAGAAGATTAAAAGCAGGCTTGGAGAAGAAATAAACCAGGTGCACTGCAGATAAAGCTGGGCCCCCTGGTAAGCAACAGAAGATGACACAGCTAAAAGAATCTCAATAATTTAAAAGGTACCCAAAAGATAGCAGTACAGTCAGAAGAGCTACTCCTCTTCTTGACTCCAGGTCAGTGAAGTTGCTGGGAAGCACTTTCAGGAACACACCATGTTCCACCTTGACAGGACAAACTATTCCATGAGTGAACACTACAGAGGTCAAAGAGCTGCCAGCCAGACTGTGGCTATTGGTACTGTAAGCAATGTGATGCACCATGGCCCAGCGCTTGAACAGACCCAGTGCTTGAACAGAGACATTCACAACTATCACTCAGGTTTCCTTCACACCTTCACTTCCAGAGAGAGGAAGAACACTGAGGATACAACAGAGCAGAAACAGAGCTGAGGTGTTCCTCTCCCAAGCACAATCACACACAGCTGATGAACTGCCCACAGCACTGACACAGAAAAGCTTCAGTAGCAGATTGGACAAAGTCCAGCAGCAGCAATTGAAAACATTCTTTACAGGATGAGGAACAAAGCTCAGAGCAATTCACTTCACTCAGTAGTTACAGATGGAGTTGGGAATACTGGCTTTTCTCACTGGAAACATCATGTCCACTAGCAGTGGCACCCTCTAGCACAGCGGACAAGCTGCATTGAGCTTCAACCTCACATCCAAGAGCTATATTGTCTAGTGAGCTATACCTGTGACTGTTTGTGCTGGATGGAAATCTGTTTTTGGGAGGTGCAGGAATGCTCAGTGTTCCCTGATCCGGTAGAAGATGGGCTGCCTTGCTGGGCCTGTAAAAGAAAGTTGTGTATTGTTACATGTCCCCCAGCACGACCACCAGTGCCCGTGCAGATACATTCATCTCCACACCGGAGCTGCAGCCTGGCCTGCACCACACTTTCATGTTCAGGTTTAAGGATGCTCTAGAGATTCAGTTCAGTAAAACTAGAGCCAGTTTCTTCCAAGAAGCCTGACCCAACCTGCTGAAGACAAAGCTTTTAAAAGCCTGATATAATTCACGGCAGCTGAGATTAAGCAAGGCCAAACCAAACACTTCTCACAACAAAACTATACTTCTATCTTTTGCTTTTCTCCATCTATTGGATTATCCTCTCAGATGACATAATTCTGATCTATGTAAGATTTTGAGCTGCTAACTTAAAACTCACACCCATTTTATTAAACAAGCAAAGCCTGGGACCTAGAACTCTTCACAAGGAAGATGAACTTACCAGAAGGTGATAGACTGAGGTCAGCAAAAATGAGGCTGCACTTGGGCAGAAAACCTTCAAATTCCCCATCCCTTAACTAGACACATGCCTTAGGATTCAAATCTTTTCAGAGCTGCTCACCGAGACAAAAGTAAAACAGAGGCCACCTCCCCTCTGTGCCAGCTGCTCATTCTCTAGCCGCTGCTTCGCCAGCATCACCGACATCAGCGTTGGCAGAGCAGAGTGTTCCTCCTGCGGCTCCTTGGCTGCGCTGCCGTCTACCCCATACAGCGGCTGCTCCACTCGCCGCTGCAACACAGTCAAAAAACAGACAATGAACTACTTTTTTTTTTTTTAATTAAAGAAAAAAGTGATTCTCTGACTCTGCCAAAACTGTTGTCAGTGAAGCAGCAGCTCAGGAATGAGCAGGCAGCATGGTGAGGATCTGATAACTCAAACAGGACTCCTGCAGTGATTATTCCAACAGCAGACAGCAACAAGGAAATGAAGTTAACAATTAAGAAAAACCCTAACAAATGAACACCCAGGACAGAATTCCTTGTCAGTTAACACATCCTCTTCCTTTGCAAATACATGTGCTTCAGAGTCAGTGGAGCAAAACAGATTGCAGGTCCAAAAATCTACGTTGGGATTTTGGTCAATGCATTCACAATTATATTTTTTTATGCTTCTTAAGGACTCAAACAGCCAATTCCATGATACACTGCTATTCTGGTGAAGTAAACTGAGTCAGCACTGCTAAATGGCAGCAACCTAACCATGTCTAGGACCCAGACATCAGGATAAGCTCACTTCTGTCATTACAGCTGGGGCCCATCTCCTGCAATGTAAGCAAAGTACTACTTCATTCCCAAAATCCTTTAAAGGTCCATTACATCTCTTAAGGGCCAGCTCCTTTCTCCTGCAGTAGGTTAGTTTTCCAGCTGTGGTGGAGGAACTGGGTTTAGCAACAAGAATCATCTGAGCTACACTGATTACAGCACACAGCATCTCAATGCCTTGGCTTCCAAAGCCACACCATCACTGCTAAAACTTGGCAGCCTGGGTAATAATCAACCAAGTCCTTCCAAGCTCTAACTCTGGGCCAGGCAAATGCCTCCGAGAAAGCAAACAGTCACGTCAGGCTTCAGTTTTTCTCAAAAACCTTAATTGCAACCTGTTTTCTGGCTAACATTACCAATTTCAAGAGTGTGCTTCCTTCCCCAAAAGAATGCTTGTGCCTGAGAGTGGCCTCGCAAGAGTCTCAAGACCTGCAGATCATTCTGATCAAATGAGGAGTGAGACAATTCAAATCAGCCAAGAGATTTGAAGAGTAGTAGTAACATCCTGAAGCCATTACAATTCCTCTGCAAGTTCTGATTGCAGAAATTTTCCAGTACAGTAGAGATTAATTCAGGTCTGGAGGAGGTTTGTATCATGTGAAAGACATTTTAACACTCTGCTTCCTTCCAAGATCACACTGACACCTGTAATGGCTAAGACACTCAGCGTTCATCTCCCCATTTCTTTGGGGAATAGATCAAACCATTGACATTCAGTTTGTAAGAAGAGGAGGGATCTTGCAAGGGCCCAGAATAGTTTGTTATGAATAAGCAAATATCAGGTTTAGCTGCAAGAGTAAAGAACAGAAGATAAACACAAGCACCTGTGTAAGGAGAGAGAGACAAACTGGCCTGGCTGAAACTAACTGTGACATCAATATTCACCAGAAATACTCTGTTCAACTTTTACCTACTCAACACATAGTGTAGAAGAAGAAAACCAAAGGAAGAATCCACTTGTCCCATTGTGGGCTATCTAATCTGCTGGAATAAAGAATTGTCCCTAATCCCTCACACATCTGCAACATTCAGAGATGGTATTTCTTCATTAACTTCTCTTATAAGAGATGTATTAGTGAATTAATACATGATAGGATGAAAGTCCATTCAATTAATAGGATATATTTTAGTTTTTAGAAGCATTAAAAAGTATCTAGAAGCATATGTGAAGTTCTCCCTTCAAGCAGCATTACAAAGCTTCTGAAATCCAGCAACACATGGAATTCTGAGCAGAGTGTTCAGTGTTGGGGTTTAGTTAAGTATATTCAGGAACTGCACAGAGGTCTCTGCAGAATAACAGAATTACTGAAGACTTTGCATTTGGCTTTGGGAATACCAACCTTTCCCACAATGTCTCCAGACTTTTGTGACACTCAACAAATGCTGAAAATTTTTAAAGAGGCCCAGCCAAAGGTCAAAACTAAAGCTCAGGCAACAGAGCCTCTGAATACTGCTTTGCTAGTTGCAACAAGTTTTTTTAGCTGCTCTGTCCTAAAATGGTTTAAAAATACTGGTCACTTCTTCACATCCAGACCTCACAGAAATGCTGCAAGTAAAGTGGAATTACACGTCAAAAAACAGCACCAGCTGTGCACGTACACACATTTCTCTGCAAACTTTTGCTAATGCCTCTTGCAAGTCATGTGCACACGAACAGAAGTAAAACGCCTTCCCAAAATAACCGCGGTGTGAACATTGTTCAGGATACCCAAGGGGTCCAATCAAGATCAGAATATCCCTGACTAGTGCTGCACAAACACACAACATACTCCCAACTCCATGGAGAAGTTCATGTACTACAATAGAACACAGGGTAACTAACGGGTCAGCTCTACCTTCATTAAGGACCATAATCCCTCTGCACCCACACAGCATGTTAAAAACATTCATCCTGTACAATTTAAGCTCAGATATTCATGTCAGCTACAGCTGGACTAGCGACTGTCCCAGGGTCCTAGACATGGCTTTGCTTTTAGAACCCAGTTTCAGATTTAAAATGGAGAACAAGCCAAATCACTCACCAAGAGACAATTCCCTATCCAGAACCTTGTATTACCTGTCTGAAGCATGGCCACCAAGTTAATCAGTGCCAGGCCACCAGCTGTGTCCCCAAGAACACTCACCGGCAAGGGGTTGGACAGGGAATGCTGCGGAGAGGATCTGGCGACGGGCGGCACGCTTCTGCCGGGACTGGTTCCTGGGCCACTGCCCCCAGCAAACTGGGCACACAAACAGATTTGATCATCATGAATTCCACAGAGATACTACTTTTAACCAAATTTAACACAGACAGAAGAAACACATTTATCTTAAAAATTTCAGGGAATCATTTAAATAAACTGAAAGTAAATTTTAAGAGGAAAACCTTAACAGTTCATGGAGTTTTCAAAATAACAGAAGTACGTCAGACAAACACTTGTATTTGCACCAAGTACATTTTCCTTTGTAACACAAAAAGATATAAACCTGCACACTTGGCCATAGATCAGTTATTTACTCTATGGAATTAGGAAGTCCACTCCCTGTAAGGAGACATGTCTGATGTGCACCACAGGAGTGGTAAGGAACGTTCATCTCCACTGCAGCTGTGCCAGTCACTGTCAAAGAGGCAGGACAGGTAAGGAGCTGGGGAACTGCTCCAGCTGGTACAGAAACCCCTACAGTGTACCGCTCATAAAAAAATGTACCCAGCAAAGAAGTAAGCACTAATAAGCACGTAATTTCTGACTCCAAGTTACTCCATAAAATAAAGAACAAACTTAAGAGAAAAGCTACAGCTCTGGATTGTGCAGACCTAGAAAAACTTTAGATATTATGCAGTGCAAAAAGAATACTGAGTTTTAGAACGTCCATCACTGTTTTGGGGAAGGGTTCCCATGCCCTCTATGGTGCCAGCCTCCCACGGGAAGTTTTTCTTATGAGAGAACCCTATAAGCAACTTCCCACTCCAATCAGCAGGACTCTGCAGGTGGGCTCTTTTGCAACACCGGACCCCTAACAAAACTGTTTGCAAACCTAGAGATATCCTCAACTGAGACAGAGGTTCCAATGGAAATCAACCTCAAACCTATACTTAAGTGAAAAAAAAGCCTTATCAACTGCTCAACTAAATGTTAATTAAAAATCAACTTCCTCATATCCTCTGCCTAATCAGGTATGAGCGTATCAGGTTGACATCATCAGTCCACGATCCCAATGACAGATCAGTAACACACGTCACACCACAAACTTCTATCTACAGATTTTGCAAAATGTGAATTCAGGCAGATTTGCCAATGAAAAGATTCTTACCTCAAAATAATCACTAATTTTATGTCCTCTAGGAGTGCCTTTCCCTAAAAAGGAAAGCAAAGGATTAAAACCAGAGTTGTACTTTTAAGAACAGAAGTTATCATGCCATTCTAAAAACCTCCTCCTACATTTTGACACTCCTTTTCCTGTTCAGTGCAACACCTATCACAACAAAGCTTCTGCACAACAAAAGCCCGCCCCAGGGTTACAGCCCTTGTGCTGTTTTTGGGAGGCTTTACAGTTGACAATTCAATTAACTCTCAATTCCAAACATGTCAGATCCAATCAAACAGCATTTGCACTTGCTGAAGTACTTAGAAAACACTAAAGGTCTTGACTGTTGCATAGGTTCTCCAAAATTTCCTTCAACATAAGGAGAGAGCAAAGGGTACTTTTACTCCTCTGCCTTCAGATAAATTACTGCATATTAGATCTCTCACAAGCATTCCTGTAAGAGTTTGAGAGATAATTAGCAGTGGCTTAACATCAGCTCATTAAAACTTAGCCCTTTTCTTTTATTATCGTATTATCAAAGCAGTTCTGTCAACACAATTCTCATTACTTTCTTGTTGAAGAATGAAAGAAATCAAAATCTGCCCCTCAGCCCATTTGCTAGAAAATCTGAACTTGGATTTAACATGCCAGGTTTTCCACAGCACTCAGGACGGCAGTGCCTGCTTGGGCACAGCTTGTTCCTGATTTGTCATGGCCAGAACTTGCTCTAACAAGGCAGGCACACATCTTGGAAAGCAAGGAAGAGATTACAGGCTGGATTCTGAAGACTGGCTGCTGTGTATGTAGCAACACAGGACCAAAACAACACTTCAGAGCAGCACACGAAGCCTCTGGGCAGCCTGTCCCATAAAAATGCAACAATTTGTGTGAATAAGCCAAGTATTTTCCTGACAATAAGGATAACAAGGCTCCCAGAAGAGAATACACCATCGTGGAGTAGTTTATAAGAAGCTGCCGAGAAGAGCCATTAGTTTCCTAGGACACTGCATGTGCAAAACGTGCCCGAGTTACCAAGCACGTGGCAATCCTGAGGCAGGGTCGGAGCGTGGATTACCTTGATTGGTCTCATAGGCTTCTGCTTTCCTCTTCCTATTCCGCTGGTCATTCTGCTTTTTCTCAGGAGTCTGTTAAACAATACTTCAAAATTAACATTACTGCAGTTATTCCAAGATTTAAAAAAATGCCCAAACACAATGATCTGTTCCATATCCCCAGTGGCCATTTCTTTTCTCTGGTGCATTTGTTTCTATTGTTGGTACTTAAAGAAACAACTTCTCTCAAAGAGCTCCTACCTGCTCATAGGTGTGCTGCAGGAGGGAGAGAATGTGGTTAACGAGGTAAATTTATTTTTTCTATTTCAGCTACTGCAAGCCAGCCTACGTCCAGTGACCTCACGGGGTTAGCAGAGCAAGCTCAAACACTTACAAAAACTTGTGTAAACCACTTCAAGGTGATCATAGTACTGGTACAAGGGGAATAATGATGAGAGGTTTAAGTACTGACATCCAAATCTGCAGTCCAATCACAGTCTCTTAAGCCAATTCACTTTGCCTGCAGGTAATGCTTCTTCTCAAAGCCCACTGCAGATGGCTAGAAGAACTATCCCAGGACAGCAGCCAGGACAAAGCTGTTACAGATTCTGTTTGCTCCTCACCTGCTCTCATTAAAGTCAAGGGTCAGTTGCATGTGCCATTTCTGTGAGCATCCAGAGACCTGACGGGCAGCTGATCAAGTGGATTTATGCACAATCAATTTATTTATGCACAGGCACAATATAGAGCACACTTGACAGGCCTGAGGGCTCCAGAAGTGTCATGCCTATCAAGCCTAATCATGTGAGGATGGAGGAGACCCTGGCATGATGCTTTCCCTATCACCAGGGTTACATCTGCGGCCAAACCTGCTAAAGACACTGGCAAGCAGACTGCTGGAAGCAGCTCACTGAGGTTGCTGGAAAGAGATGTCTTGTCATTCCCATCACCACTGTTATTTTACAAACATCTCTTATCCCAAATCATCCCAAATAATTCCCAAGCTGTATGTTCTCCAATCACTGCAGCCACCATTAAACTATAGCCTGGGGGCAGGGAGAAAAACACTATGTGCAAAAAACAGGTCTGGGGGAAGAAAAACCATGGCCAGAGAGTCTGTGGTAAACTTAAGTTTCATACTCTTTGGAAACCCAAATATCGAGTACCCTCTTTAAAGATCTCTACCAAAAGACTTACACATGCTAAGTGCAGAAATCAATCTCCTTCCTTTAGTAGGATAAAAAGGATAAAGTTGAATCTAAACCTGGCTGTTTCCCCAGTGGGTGCTGGACATCTAACAGACCCATGTTACCAGCTGGGCACTCACAGACACAGTGTTGTTTTGGTAAGAGGATGGAGGGGATGTTAAGACAAAGGTGATTATTGTGTCTGCAAGGTACTTTTTTAGAATGAGGGGACTGAAAACTCCAAAACTACCTAGACTTGCTGCTCCAGCCCCTGTATGTGTAAAAGTCCGTGACATTGCCTCCTCACTGTGTAGTGAAGAGCAGCTCCTGAACAGCGTTGGCGTGACTGTAACACCACAGGCTCCATTACAGCCTCCATGGAGCTGTGAGCATATTAATGAGATTCAGTTTAAGTTGTTTTTCCATTCAAGTACTTACATAACAAAAATGACACACAACATTATCTGTTACAGACTGAAAAAGCAAGGAATGGGAGATTCAAGTACGTCAGCTTGGTCAATTTATATCTCTCCACAAAAGTTCATTAAAAAAGAACAATTAAAAGAATGAATACTCAAATTTTCACTATTAACTACACTTACTTTATGGAGTTTAAGATACAGCATTCTCAAAAGCCCCTCATACCAGTACTGCCATATAAGAGAGGGAAATATGATCCAAAACCTACCTGGTAACTATGGGGGAAGTTCATAAGAAATGCGTAAGAAAATGCACTTAAATTTGAGATTTTGGTTTATTAACATGAAATTTTAGAGTAAAAATCCAACTAGAATTCATTTTGCTGCTTTAGTGAGCATCTTGAAATAGTTAATCCTAAAGAAGTGAGATTAACCAGGGACAAAGCATCAATTTTCACCTCCTCACACTTCCACAGAGCAATCCACAAAATGCTCTGCCTTGTATTAGGCTCAGGCAAACTCACATATTTGATAGATATGGCAAACTTTTCCATTAATGCTCTCTGGCTTTTTATGTGTATCCAAAAATGTATCCCACAAATCCCAATGAACTGAAAACAGTTTCCTAAGATGAGCTTTATGAAGACTGTGTTTGGGATTGGGTAAAACCTACCTGGAATGGTGGGAAGCTTCGAGGAGGAGCTTCACAGAGAGGTCGAAAGCCTGCACGGTCAAGCTAAATACTTCCCTGGTCCCTTTCACTCTCCAAACTAAGACAACCACCACTGACTCTCACACAATTTCTTCCATGTTTTGAGTTTGATCACGTTCACCTTAAACCCAACTACCCCGAGGAGTTGTGCCTGCTTACCTCCAACTCTTTATCGCTCAGAGAGCCCACGCTGCACAAGCTCTGGTTGGAAGACTCACTATTTAATGGACCCTAGTGAAAAGCAAGCAAAGACTGTTAGAAACAACTTCCCTACAAGGCAGACCCATCCTAACAAAGACTCAGTCTCTGGGCTAACTACAGTTACAGCATCATCACGGGTCAAACTCCCAGACACAGGATGGGGCACTAAGAGGCTTCAGAAGCCATTTGCAGCAGGACAGTTGGATTGTTCAATAATTTTTTCTCAGGATAGTGATACAGCCTTTGGAATATTTCTGCATCAGTTCATATCCTAACTGGTCTATTTACCCACATCCATGAAACAGCCAAGGTGGTATTTATAGAAGCCTAAGGTTTGAGGAAGCAAACCTGATTTGTTGAGTAGTAGGGGTTCCAAGCTCAGCTCTCCCAGCAAGCATCTGCTTGACCCTGAGCTAAGCATTCAGACACATCTTCCATCTGGCAAGCCAGCTACTACTGTATCAGATGCTTATCGGATTTAAATGTGTAATTTTATGCTTTTTTTCAACACTAAGAACGTGAACAAGTGAAAGTTGTGTTAACAGCAGTACAACTGGTACCCATAATACAACCTTTCCCACTTGGCTATTTTATGGACCCATGTGTGACCTACCCACAGAGCAGCTGCTCCCACCAGGCCAAAGCAGAAACTCAAGAGGCTGGAATAGATTTACCAAAACAGTAACTGGGTACCTCAGGAGTCTGCTGCATCTTTGCAGGCTCTGCTGGATACACATCTGCATTTTTACATATCCAAGCAGTTTGAAAATTATTTAAGATCTCAAACAAAACTGGTTTTAAAAGGAAAAAGTGAATCATGCAAAGTCATTGTGTTTTATCCTGACACAAAAGTATCCTCCTACAGATATAACTTAAGAAACAAAGACAAATTTGACAAAGATGTAAAAACAAGATTCACAATTAATGATGGAATGTATTAACAGGAAGAATGACATGATAAAGCCAGCTCTCCATTAATAACTTGTGAGCATCTTTTCCCCAAGATGCATTCTATTTTAACATTTTTAACTTTGCAGTAACCACTTCCCACCAATCAATCTTTCCTCAAAGCAAAGCCATTTCTCGTTATACACTTGAGCAGAAGACTCAAGTGGTGGAATGGGGGAGAAGCATTAACACCACAGAGAAACCCCACAGTAGGTAATTTCTGAACAGACCAGTTCTCCCTCCCCTGTTTAAGGGACAAACACCACCATCAATTTGTGACATAACCTAGCTATTACTAACCCCAATTCCCAAGCAGGCATGTGCTGAAAGTAAAAGTTCTGTTTACCTTCTGTGTTCACTGTGATCATTAAATATCAAATTTGTTTCTCCTAAAACGACATGCTCAGTTGGTTCAATCAAAAAAAAAAAAAAAAAAAGAAATCCCAACACCTGAATAGCTCAAGAAGCTAAACATTTAGGATTCCCTTAGAGAAAAACTGCAGGTTTACATTCTTTACGCCATACCATTAACCCTTCGAGGGATCACACAAATAGCTCAGGACCAGAAAAATGATTCACCTCATCTCTTCAGCAATAGTTGCTTTTAAGCAAAGCAACAAGCTCCCAACCACCCAACATGATGGCTCACAAATGTTATAGGTACAACTCTTGGTCATTCCAGGAATTTACTCCTTGGCCAACAGGATTTAAAAGAAGTGCCAGCACTAACATTAGCTACATCCACATGAAAGTCTCAGTGCTAAAAAAATTGTAAAATCTTATGGCAAGCAGCAACAGAAAGTGAATCCTTTCACCCATGAAAAAAAGCTTGTTTATAAACTGCACAAATGCTGCCCTCCAAAATCTTTCCATTCTCTCAGGAACTCCAACCCCAACAGCACATCTGAGGCACCAACCAACCTCCTGTGCCAGGTGAGAACTTTGTAAGATACAGGAGCATCTCTCCAAATGAGCATTTGCTGGTCTCACACTGGGGTTCTGACATGATGAAGATGAAAGTGAAAGTTGTTTCCACGTTTGCTTAAATCTGCTGCCTCCATTTTGCAGATGGATAGCAAATGACAGGAGCAGCTGTTCCAAAAACACCACGTTTGAACTTTCCACGAACATTATGATTGAAGGGGAATGTCAGGGGCTTACACAAGACAATTCTTCTGCAAGGTCCCTGTATTCTGGCATTACCTGGAGATTAACTAATAGGGCCACTTATACCTAGAAATGATACTAAGATTTAAGTTTATCCTGTCCAATACAAGAAATCCACTCAGTTTGCACCTGAATGTAAAGTTCTGGGATGCAAGCAGCTGGAAATACGCCTAATACAAAATCCACAATGTTTTTCTTACTTCCAGTACTACAACCACCTGTACTGACTACCCTGCGTGGGAATTTTTTAGCTCTACCAGCCGGAATCAAAACCATTTCTTGCATCACTAAAAGAGTAGTTTGACGCTGATCAGATTCTTGAACAGAAAAAAAACCCTTTTTCTTCTTGATTTTAAACCTTCCCCTAGAACCTACGCTGATGATGTGGTAAAATTCAACTCAGTGCAGTAGTAGAAAGGGTGAGAAGGAACCAACTTCTTCATTATGGAACTGGAACAGAACAGCTTGCCATCGTCTACAGATATCCAGCAATTTCACTGTCACGTGTACTGATTTGTGAACAAATGCATAATTAATTCTTTGTAGACATGTTTTGACCCATGCACTGGGTCAAATGCATGACCTTCCCTTACCCCTGATCACCTTTGAGAGGACCTTCCATTGACACTTTCCTTACTCTAAAGGATTAGACCTTTACAGACAAGAGCTGAACTTGGCAAAGTTGGCAAAAAGTCTTGTTGTGATGCATTCTGGCTATGGAAACTCAAATTGTTCACTGGAACGTGCTGTACTCGAAGCAACAAAGATACAATACCTAGGACATTTCAGGAACGTGACCTAGTGCTCAGCTGCACCTCTTCTGAGTCAAGAGAAAGGAAAAGCAAGTTTTCCTGATTATCCAGATAACATGAGGTTATGTGTGAAATTAGGTATCAAGTGCTTATAGCAACAAGTTTAGGCGTGGATGTGAGAAACCATATAACCGAGTATCTCCCCTCAGCTAACAGTCAGTGAGTGTGTATATAAAAAATGCTTCAAATTTGTATTTTATCATTCCTGACTGTTTATACTTAACTCAGCAACTGACTTGGGATAAATGTTCAGTACTTAATTTAGCATACCATTTTTAAGTGGACACGACACAAAAGGAATTAAAGGAATGAACCTGAATTTTGGAAAAAACCCCCAAATAAGCAAAGGCAAAGAACATTAATATGAGACTACTGCCAGGGAAGTAGCAGTGGGGAATAATAAACATGCAATAGTTTACACAGGAAGAGCTTATGAATTTTGTTCCAGAAGTTATCTGGCTTTTCTAGACCACTTTGGGATAATACTGCACTTCTCTGCTCTCACTTCCAGCCCACTCATCCACTGTGCCCTGTCAAGGCAATCGGTGATGGCGCTCAGCAAAAATTCAAAATACGTGGGTCATCTGAAACAAGCTAATAGTTCCTATAGTGTTTACCCAAATGACAAGCACAAGAACAGCACACACTTCCTCCTCCACAAGGAATTTCTTTCCAAGATAAGCCAGCATGCTCTTTTCCCTTGTGATTCACCTATCAACTGCTGCTTCGAAGTCTGTGACCTACCTATGCACAACAAAGCCTCCATGTTGAGAATTGCATGCAATAGCAGCAGGCACTTTCAAGACTCCTACTCAAGAGGCAAGAATTTAAAATCTGGCCACTCACAGGAGCTGGTTAGTCATTTCTCCCTTTGCAAGAGCCCCTGGAAAGCCCACAGTAAGGCTTCAATGGCTGAGACTTCAAAAGAGACAACTTATCCTGCTAATAGCTCCCACCAGATCATCTAGAACAACACCAAGCTGACTCAGCTCCCCTTACCATCTCCTGCCTCCCATGACTTGTGCATTTTCACAGCCTCTCCAAGTTCCCAGAAATGATCCATCACTCCACAACTCAAGTTGGGCAGTCTCCATTTTGTGCTCTCCAATTCCTCGTACTGAAAGGGAGCTCTAGGAATTCCAGCTGCCTAGCCAGAGTCTCCAACATAGGCTTACAGCAACGTGCACTGCAAAATTCTCTTGCTGTCTAAAAATGGAGGAGACATGGAGATAGACATGCTTCATTACCTCAAGCCAGGATAACCCGAGTTCCTCTGAATTCTGCAGCAAATCAAGAGATTTCAAAGGCAAAGAGTCAATCCTTAGTTCCACTAAAGGTTAGTGCTGAGTCCACACAGGTTTACACCAAAGTGAAATGGTCGAATGGTTTTACAGTTACCCTGGTCCAGTGCTACTGTGTCAGGTTTAATTAACATATTCTTATCTTATTTCAAGCATCACATAAGTATGAGAACTACAACCTGCTTCTTAATTGAACTTTTAGAAAAGCTCAGTAATACTGCTGATAATAAAATCCCTGAATCACTGAGGTCTTTTTGCCACGAGAAGTTAATCTACTCTCAGATGTTCACAGGTAACCCCCACTCTATCAGATGGGTAAGCAGATTTGCAGCAGGATTTGCCTGGCTTCCATTATGCCTCAAGAGTTCTCTCTGGTTGGAAATACTGTATTTTTATTTTACTGATGGCAAACTGAACAGAAAGGTCACACAACTCATCCTCACCCTCAGCTCAGGAGCAGAAATAGGACTGAGATCTGACAACTATTTCTGGGCTCTAGCAGTCAGACAACACATTTGAAGTAATGTTGCACACAGAAGCATCTGAACAATTTTCAAGTATCTGGCATAAAGTCCCGGCACATTCTGTGGCAGCTACTAAATTCAATTCTAAGTTTTAAAACTCTTATTAACTGGTTCTTCTCATGGCCTGACACCTGTTAGGGACCACCACTGTGCAGCACCATATCCCTCCAAGGAAGACGTGATCATCCTCAAACACGAATTCTCAATGTGGTAACTTTGCTGCTAAACCTTCTTGTTGAGTACATCACAGAACTGGAGCTGCTGAAGTGATCAGGACTTCAAAAGTTACAGAGGAAGAATAAAAACCAAACTAATACAAGCAAATACTGTTCTTTATGAACAAATTTTTGGTGGCATATATTCTGCAGCATTACCTCAAAGCAGGAGGAAAAGGAGCACTAGCTACCACCAAGACCAACACTTTTTCAGTTCTGGCACAGTCAGATGGATCTACAAGATTCCTACAGCCCAGTTACCCTCCCTAAAAGTACTTCAGCCTTTTTAGTTTAACTATAAAAGTGGCACACAGAGCTTGGTTTGGAGATCTTTTGAAGACCAAACTTGTAGAAGATACATGTGCTGCTGTGAGGACCCACCCTGGTTAAGCCTGAGACAGGCTGTGTGCAAATACAGATTCACGCCTCACAATTACTTATTCAAATTCTTACCCAGGCAAAGTCTGTGGAAATGACACAAATCCCTTGGAGTTAACCCACCTGGTATCTTAAAGACAGCCCCCAAACAGGGGGAAGGGAGGCAGAAGATGAGAACAGACTAAAACAATATTATCCAGAGAAACAACTCCTGGGCCTCCTGACCCAAGGAAGATGTCTAGTCAGCATAACGCCTCATGGGAAAGCACTTAGGTTTTCCCAGTAAGTAAATATAAACAGGAGCTAAAAAAGCAGGAACAGTCGGTGTCAGAGTGTCAGGTGTTAATTCAGGGACTTGCTCTGGGAATTCGGGGAAGAATGGCACTTCACCATATGGCAAGAATAGACATCTAAAGCATCACCAGCTTTTCCAAGCTATCTAGTGACCTGGATGAAGCACAGGAGTATAACAGTTGCCTAGAAACATTTCTTGCTCATAAATTTGATTCAATGAATTAACTCCAAGCTTCTAGTGAAATACATTCTTCAGCTACCAAGTAAGAAACTTCATCACAGGCTTGCAACAGAATTTGGAGGCTTTTGGGGCTACAAATGACCTCAGTCATTGGGTTGTGCCTTCAGCTACCACAGGAGGTGACAAGCACACAGCTGTTTCCAAAACAGTTTAGTATTTCTGTCCTCTACTACTGTTACTGGAAAGCTCTTCCAGAATCCCATGATTCTGATGGCTAGAAGCTTTTTTCTAGTTTCCAGACTGAAAACTTATTCTAGATCAGCTTGCTCTCTTCATATCTCAAAATACCTATAGTTGGTTCTTTAATAACACAGAGGAACTGTGGGCTTGAAGTCGTATTAAGGTATAAACTAATGCTTTCATTTTATACAGGTCCAAAATACACCCTGTGTTTTTAAACATTAAAGAAAGAAGCCATACACAGCGAGATACACCCAGTGGGAGGAAGGCAGGAAGCGCAGTACAACTGCCTGCTGCCTTCACCCAATCACATCTGAGCATCTGAGATGACATTTCTTCCTTTTATGCAATAAACAGCACCAGATACCTTCCATCCCAGGAGGATGGGCCAGGCCCTGTCCCACTAGATGGCACTCACTTACTCCATAATTCTTTCCTTAAACATTTCATTGGAGCCAGCTAAAAATCTTAGCTGAATCACACAAAATTGTATCACAGCTTTCCCAATATATTCCCTTTAAGACAGTGACCTACCAATGCCAGTGCGGAGCA
Source organism: Corvus cornix cornix (assembly GCF_000738735.6). Lineage (NCBI taxonomy): Eukaryota > Metazoa > Chordata > Aves > Passeriformes > Corvidae > Corvus > Corvus cornix. Next base: position 3,801,979 of record NC_046355.1, on the reverse strand, counting down.
TGACGGACGGAGGCTTGGGGGGGTAGGGAGGGAATTTGAAGCACCAACCTGGGAGGGAATGTAGTAGCTGAAATTAATACTGCAACCAAGATTTGCTGCAACATAGTAGAGTCATGCTAATTTATATCAATGGTTGGCTGATCTATTGCAAATTAGCAAGAATGCAAGTAAATAAATAAATATATTGTTTGCAATAAGTGTAATGCACTTTAACAGTTTACTGACTAATACAAGGTAAAACTGCATAACAACAGGTAAAAATAAAACTCAGCAACAAAACAGCTTTGCTCAAAGTGAGGCCTCCAAGGAATGAGGCTTTTTTACTTGGATTGCTTTAGAAATGAGATTTCAATATTCACCCCTACAGAAAAGGGCATGTACTTCCTGCTCCAAACATATTGGAAACATAATTAAGATTTGCTTTCCTGTATCTCTTAAAGGTTATTCCTTTAAAAGGAAGAGTTCCTAACATTCTTTGTGAACACTGAGTACATTGGCACTGTTTAAAGCTATAACAATGTCTATGCTTTTAGCTGTTCTAGTAAGATGTTTGGGTTTATCTGTACTGGTACAGCTAAAGATTCTAAAGTGACAAAATGTGGGAAAAGAGGCAAGAAACAGGTGATAAAGTACATGAAAAGTTGTAATGTTGTATGAAACAAGATCACAGTACAGTAAATGCTATCAACTTTTATGCCAGAAAAAGAACTTAATATGTTAAAAGTCTTAAGAGCAGGGGAAGACATTAAAAAATCCCCACACTCTTACTTCAGAAACCCAAATTGTTAACCCTTAACATCTAGTGTTAATCTTCCTTACTACACTTTCTTACAGCTGAGCATTTGGCTTCCTCATGCTCTCTTCCCAGACTCAACCTTGTCTGAGAGGCAGAGCAGAAAGAAAAGCGAGAACTCAAACAAAACTCTTTCCAGTTTTGAATCACTTTGCATTTTTCTGAGAAATGCAGCCTCTACAATGTTTCTTCTCAAAATAATTCTAAGTGGCTTCAGAAAATCATCTAGCGATGTGTTGCTTTACCATCTACCTTGATGTTGTTCAAAACTCAGTATTTCCCTCAAAAATTAACTCATTATCCCTGCCCTAGTTTAAAATGAGTTCTGCCACCATTTCATTGCTCAGAAAGACTGACATTAACAGCACCAACACCTGGAGAACTCACAGCTTAATGCCAGGACACCAAGCAACCACACAATGTTGTTACTCAGGTGCCTTGCTTTAGATAGCTCCTGATCAAGTGGAAGCTGTACATGAGGACAAAGATGGGATTTTATTGGCAGGTTCTGGATTAGACACAGGAGAGCTGCCCTGCAAACACTTTTTGTGTGTGTTCCATGTGATGGGGTAGACAGCTCCTGCACCCCGCAGAACAACTCAATGTTTCAGTCTGGTTATGTGTTGTATCCAACACGTAACACTTGAAACTGTATCTCACCACGAGCCAAATTCAGCTCTCAAAGGTATTCTTGGCGAAACGAAGAGCCAGATGAGATTCCCACTTCTACAAAGTTGTCATGGAGTTTTTTGGGCATACAAGCCGCCTTAAGATGGAACAACTCCTATGAACTTAATTAGAGCCCAAAATCTTCTGTTTAGCAAAACATCTGCTCAGAGAGATCCCATTTTCATTCCTCTTGAACATACTTCACACAAATTAGAGGTCAAAACACAACAAGTGATACAGAATCTGTTTGCAAAGCAAAATTATTCATGTAGAAATTTAAAAACCCAACCGAAGCGCAAGGCAGGATGGCTAAGCAGTCATACCTGTCACCACAGGTATTCACACTCACCTTGGCAACCCCAACCCCAGTGAACCTGGCCTCCAGGAGCTCCTGCCTGCGTGGGTCCAGGCTATGCAATTCTTCCATCATTTCTGCTGCTATGGGAGAACAACACTCAGATTATGCAATGCAAGGAAAGGAGAGAGACATTTAATATTCCGTGCCACTGACAAGACTTAAAAGTGCCTGTTCTGCAGCACAACCGCGTAGAGAGCGTTTTCTTGCAAGAGAAATGCAAGATTACCATGTAGTAACAACATGACTTTGCCACCATATTATAGTATTTAAACCATAACCCTGCTGGAGTTTCCTCTCCTCTCCTCTGTTGTACCAGCCATTTCAAGATCTCTAAATCCAAGAAACCAATTATGTCACATTCTCCCACTGGATGCTTTATTAAAAGGAAAACATGGGACCAGAGTGTTATGACTAAAAGCTTCAGAGCTTTTCATCTGTGCTGCATGACTAGGAGAAAAAAAAGCAACATTCTTTACCCCATAATTTATTTTTGGCCAATCCTGGAAATACTCGATCTCCACGAACTCCAGATTTCACTGACAACAGCTTTGGTTCTTCCAAGCACAGAGTGGGATTATAAGAAGAAAATAATGCACGATTAAACCTTTTAATTTACAAGCTAAAGCATCAGATACTTCTAAAATAACAGCAGCTTCTATATCCTGGATGTACCTGGGGTACCTCTTGGCAATCCAACACCATGGATGCCTTATTTGAAGGGTTAAAAACCTACCTAGCATAACTGTGTAAACAGGTTAAAAATCAGGGAATACATAATTCAAAGCCTGAACTGAGAAAAAATGGGACAAAATTCACTGTTCATTATAACTGTGAATCACATCTTTCCAACTGCACCAATCAAGTTCATTTCCAGAAATGTCTGTTCCAGTTTCATTTTCTGGACTAAGGTAGAAAAAAAAAGGCCAGAAACAGAAGATAAAGATTTGCTGTATAAAGAGCATATGCGATGAGGAAAGTTCTTGAAGGGCAGCAAGTGCCCTCTAGAACAGGCAGTGCACAATTGTTCCTTTTATGAACTGTCCATTTTGTCCCTGCCGCTTCCTCCAAATGCTGCGGCTCCAAGTCACAGGAGCAAAGTGAATCCATCCGGGGGCATTCTCAGCTGCTCTCCTAAATCAGTCCCAAGCCTCAAAAACTAATGGGATCCTAAATGTGGTTATTAAACAACCGTATTTCTGCCACGGGCTCTAAAAGCCCAACAAAGCTCTCAGCCCAGTTTTCAAAACAGGAAATCTGAGCAGCGAGGAAAATGACAGACAAGCAGCAAACGCCAAAATGTTCAAGTGCTCCCAGGGCTCTCGCCCATCATGGGGCGACCATCCACGGGGAATCGCATCCCCACACCGGGATGCTGCTCTGGAGAAGGGGCTGACACAAGTTCCCCCCGCCGGGGGCTGCCCCGGGACCCGCTGCACCCCTCCAGGCAGGGCTGGCATTCCCTCCTGCTCTCCCGGGAAGGGATTTCCAGCACCCCTCTCCTACCCACTCGAGACGCAGAGGCACCGGCCGCCGAGCGAGCAGCCTTGCCCCGCTGCCAGCTGCTGCACCGCCTCGGCCTCTTCCTCCTCCCCTCCAGCACCCCCTCAGCCCGAGGCTCCGCAGGCCGTGCCCACCCTCCATCGCCCCCGCGCTGCCCCCGGCTCTCACCCCCGCCAGGCCGGGCCGGGCCGCGGGGCCTGCGCTGCTCCGTGCCCGGCGAGGGGCCCAGGCCGCGCTGCCGCCGCCCTGGGGCTCAGGCCGCGGCCCTCTCGCCGTGACCCGGCCCGGCCCGCGGTACCAGCCCCCGCCACCGCCTCCCCCGTGGCCGCCCCCACCCACTCTCGGGCCGGGCGGGGACGAGGCGAGAGGTGTCCCCGCGCTGCCCCCGCCGCCCCTGGGGGTCTCACCTGGCGCTGCCGCTCCTGCCGCCGCCGCCCGGCCCAGCGCTCCCCGGGCACCGCGCGGATCCCGCCGCCGCCGGGGGCAGGAGCAGCAGCAGCAGGAGGAGGAGGAGGAGGGAGGGAGGGAACCTGCTGCGGCGGCGGCGGCGGCACGGGCGGGAGGAGGAGGCCGGGGGCGGCTCCGCGGCCTCCGCTGCGGGCACCGGGGCTGAGAAGGGCGGAGGGGAAGGGTGGCGGGGGGTAGAAAGGGAGGGCTCCGGGCTGAGGGTAGGCCGTGGATCCCCGGCCTCGCGTGAGGGGCCTGGCCGGGCCGGAGCGCGCGCGGGCCAGCGGCGGCAGGACAAAGGCCTCGCGGGAGGACCCGGCGGCCAGGTGGGGCGGGCGGGGCGGGGGGTGCACGGGGCTGGCGGGCGCGGCGGGGCCGGGGCAGGTGCGGCCCCTCGTCCCTCCCGCCCCGCGGCGCTGGGCCCGGCCCGGCCGATGGGGGCACACGCGCTGGGGAAACCGCGCCGCGTCTCGCGAGACTTGCACGGCGGGGAGGGGGGTCAGAGGGGGCGTGGCTCGGAGAGGGGCGGGGCCGAAGGGGCGGAGGGAGGGGCAGGTGGCGGGGTCAGTGGGGCTCGGGGGTCAGGGCGGGTCGGAGCGAGCGGGAGGAATGGGGGGGTCACACAGGGCGGGGGGGGGGAGCAGGAGGTCAGAGGCCTATGGGATCGGGGGGGGCGGCCTTGGCCGTCATTAGGACCTGGGGGTCAGGGCAAGACTGAAGGGCAGGGGGCATGGCAGATGTCACACAGGTATGGGGGAGCAGCAAAGGCTCAGGATGGACCATGGGGTCATGGCAGTCGGGGGGGCTGAGGGGGCAGCAGGCTTAAGGGCAGGTCAGATCCGGCTCTGGGATGGGGACAGGTCTGGGGGCATTGCAAGGTCACACACGTGTGGGGAAGCAGCAGAGGGGCAGGGTCCTCTGGGGTCAGGGGGGCTGGGGGTGGTAGGCACAAGGCAGGGTCAGAAGGGCCTGCAGGTCAGGGCAGGTCTGGGGGGTGCAGGAGGTATAGAGGGTAGTCACACAGGGCTGGGTGGCAACAGAATGTCAAAGTGGACTATGGGGTCATGGAGGGAATGAGGGGGCAAGCACGAGGGGGGGTCAGATCCAGCCTTGGGGTGAGGTCAGGGCTGAAGTTCAGCATAGGGGGGGGCAGGGGGCAATCACACAGGTGGAAGGGCAGCAAGGGTCAGGGTCCTAAGGGGGCCAGAGGGTGCTGGGGAGTGACAGGCACAAGGAAGGGGTCAGAGCCAGCCAGGGCTGGGGGGGCAGGGCAGGCCTAGGGACATGTCACTCCCAGGGGAGCAGAGGTTGACCTACCCCCTGCCCCAGGATGCCCTAGAGAGGGGGTGCAGCTATGACATCCATGCACCCCCCAGTTCTTCCCTTCCCCTCCAGTCTCCATCTTGCACACCCATGAGCAATCTCACTCCCCAAACCACCCCCATTCCCCCGAGAGAGGGTGCAAGGGCATCACAGCACCCCCCGCTAATCCCCACTCCATGCCTGCCCCCTGGGAACACCACCCGGAGCGGGCCGGGCCCCTGGTTCGGGGCTGATCCAACAGGGATATTATTGTGTGTGAGACACAACCCAGGTGCCCCAGCAGCCCCCACGACACACAGTCTGCTCTCGCCTTTCCGACGCCAAGGTGCTGCCACACTCAGGAAAACAGTCCCAAAATTCAAAATAATAAAGATAGGGCTTGTCCTGGCTGGAATGGAGCGATTCCATCGCAGTTCATTTGGCTCACTGCAGGCGGCGGGGCAGGACCCAGAGCGCTGCGGGTGTTGCACCCGCTCGCTCCAAGGCTGAATCAGCTTTCCGAAAAGCAAACAAGCAGGAGAGGATTGTTGGGAAAGGAAGTGGCCAGGCCTGTCCAAGGGGAGGCAGGCGCGGATTAGCAATGGGAGCGGAGGTTCCTGGAGCTCGATAAAGGATTCGCCAGGGCTGGGAACGCCGAGGGACGCCCGTCACCTCCGCTTCACTGCGTGACATCGATCGATTTATGACCGAACTGGAACTGACTAGTTTGGCAAAAGGGATGTGGAGAGGAGCCGGCAGCGCATCGTGGAAAAACTGCTCCTGCAAGGCGACGGGGGAAGTTGTGTTATTTTAAAATTGCTAATTTATCGTACTTTGTTAACTCGGCGCAGCAAATGGCTCTGGGAGCGCTGCCTGCTTGTACAAGCTGCTTTTCCTGTGCTTTAATATGTTTTTTTTTTTTTCAGTATGAGAGCCACTCCAGTTTCAGCTCCTGCTCCGTAAGTCACAGTTTCAGCACGACCGGTGGCAGGAATTTGTAAAATAAATAATTAAATAAATAGTGTTTTGTGTCTGCGTTGTGTTGTGGTTGTGTGTTTTTTTTTTTTTTAAAGAAAAAATCCTGGAGTAAATATTCCATCAGTTGGTAGCTAATCACAGCCACTTAGGGAATGTTAACAGGACCACTTGCAGTGAACATTGTTCAAGGAGGTATAAATTTCATTTGTGCATTTCAGTTTGATTTTGGGTGGAGAGAGGAGAAGTTGTGGGAGCTGTTACACCCAATACAGGGACTGACTTACTGAACCCCCCAGCTCTTCTGGCTTCCCCTTCACTGCCCTTAGAAAACCCTCCAACTCCAAAGGGAGAAGTTCACCTCCTCAGAGTGCCAGGCAGGAACTGGACACCAGTAACACCCAGTCTATGGCACTGTCCCCCACCTTTGTGTTTTAGGGGTGATGGGGGTCACTTTGGTCTAATTTTTCCTGTGCTTTTTGGACAGCACTTGATGGGGCACTTCTTCCTCCTTCTCCATGCATTGCCAGGGACTGCATTGCCAGGGATCACAATGCCATCAGTATTTCCATGTAGGCCACCAGAAGAACCTTTCGCTGTCACAGAATCACAGAATGGTTTGTGTTGGAAGGGACCCCAAAGCACATCCTGTCCCACCCTCTGCCATGGGCAGGGACATCTTCCACTAGACCAGGTTGCTCTAAGCCCCATCCAACCCAGCCTTGGACACTTCCAGTGATGGGGCAGCCACAACCTCTGTCATTTCCCGAGAGCTGTTTGCTCACTGTCATTTTCACTGAAATCACAGACCGACCAATGCCCCTCTTCTCCCGTCCTCTAGCAGGAGCAAATTCCCAGGGAGAGCCTCCTGAAGAATCCACTGCAGCCAGGAGTATTTTCCAAGACATCCCTTGATGCGCTGCTGAGTTCCAGGCCTGACAGAGGACCCAAGGCCACAGCCATGGGCTCTGCCGGGTCAGGCTGGAACAGGATGTGGTGATGTTTGATAAGGAACAGATAAACTGAGGTTGCACCATCCTCCTCCTGTGACTCCCCCTCTCCTGCCCTGCACTCCTCTGAAATGATTGGGGTTTCTCTTCTCACTTTCAAATTCAGGACTGGGGCACATGCCCTTCAGTACATTCTGGAAAGGCAGCCCTTGTGCTTTGTAGTCCAAGGGCTCTGCTAGCTCAGCTCTGCTCCTGGATGTCCAGCAGCTCATCCTTGGCTGTAGTCACATCCTTCCCTACTCTTCTCTGCTACACAGTCAACTATGGTCCTCTCCACCTTCATCCTCCAAAGAGCAGCTCAGAGCAACACTTCCAGCTGCAATTTCCTTTCCAAGATGCCAAAATTGCACCTCACACCAGACATGGCAGCTGGTCCCTTTGTGGCACAAAGAGGGAAGGAATCAACAAATTGTAACTGTATTTCTGGCTGTAAGCAACAATTTCAGAGCAGCCTTTAAGGATTCCGCTTGCTGTCAGGAGGGTACAGGTAGGTACAAGGGATTTTAGACAAGTTTGTCAGGTAACAGTAGGAAGGAAGTTACTGGATAAATTTCCCAGTGATCAGTGATCTCAGAACTTTTTCCTCCTACACTCCATCAGGACACAGCCCTGAACAGGGATGCACCGCACAGCCCAGCCTGGTGCAACGCTTCCAACTGTGCTGCGCCAGCACATTTGATATTTGGCTCTCTGGAACAGCAAAGGTCTCTCAGGTAAAAATACCATTATCAGTGTTGACACATCACACTTGGACTACTTTGTATGATGTCTTCTCTCCTGGGAGCTGATCCCCCAGGTTTGGACTCAGCAGAGAATTGGTGGACTGTTTTCTTTTTAGTTGTTTGGGTTTGTTTTTTTTTTTTAATAAGAAAAGGCAACTTATTGGAATGTGCTTCTCGTCAGAAAAGGTCAGTTTGTTCCTGTTCTTACAGGGAAAGGTTTGCTGCTTCAAAGTGGCTGGAATACGTAAATAGTTCATCATTTTGTACAGGAAATTTTTTGATTCAATTAGAAATTCTAATTTAAGATACTACTTCTAAAATCTTATAAAGCCTCAAAACTAAACCAATGTAAGGTTAGAAACCAAGATTCTGTTGACCTCAACTTGATTTTCCCCATTGTATTACAGTTTGGGAGCAGTTTCTGTGTGTTTCACGTTCTGGCCCAGCAAGACAAGACACTATGAGAAGAGACTATTTGGACCTCCAAGAAGTCTCACGCAGGAAAACTCACACCTGAGCGACACATGAAACTCTTCTGTTTTCCCTTTTTTTCATTAACTTTTTAAGAGCCCCTGAGCTCTGGTCCTTTCAGAGGAGCTGGTTATGAGCAACACAGTATGTACATGGCTGACTAAATATTATCTCATCCATAGGGACAAGCCAGCCCTCCTCCACCATCAGCTCTGCCAGATCATTCCTGTGCACATCCCGCTCTCCAGATCTTGCCATCAACCAGTGTTAATGCCTCTGATTACATTCCTGTGGTAGCTCTCCTCTTCTTGTCTCAGCCTCCTTGGATGTCAGTGATATTCCTAATACACAGCACTTGTATCATGTTTTGAAGAACAACTCAGCTGCTGCAGCCATTTTCTTTGTCACTGGATTCGACCGGAGCTTGGAGCTCCCCTCCACAGGCACAGCACGCTCAGCAAAACAGCAGCAAGCCCTGCCTTCCCACCACAGCCTCTCTGCTAACCCAGGTTAGATTAGACCAAAATTGGGTAAGATTTTATAGAAATTTTAACAGAGTACATAACAAGTTCCTTCTGCCTTGAATTTTGAAAAGATAAAATGACAGAAGTCAAGATTCTCATCTTTTTAATCATGTTTTTGGTGACTTCTCCTTGCCTCGGCTTTCCAGGCTTGTGGAATATTCTAAATGCATTTTCCTAAGCATTTCTGTACTGCCACAAGGTCTGGAAATCTACTGATATAAGACACACAAAAGAAGAGCTGAGATTCCTCAGTGATACCAGGACATGGGCAGCTGAGGACTAGAAAAAAAAAACAACAAACAGCCTGAACCTTTAAAATGTAAAAGCTGGCATCAGTGATCTCAAATCCAAACATTTTATAGTACTGGGGAAAAAAAAAACCCAACCAAAACCCACGAGAGTACAACACTCAACAGGCTTTTAAAGATTTTAGCACCAGGGGATGATGTCACCTCCAGGCATCACATCCTGAAGAGGCCAACCCTTGTCTGCACAGCAGATTCTGTTAGACCTAATGAGGCATGAGCTGCCAGTGAAGATTTTTCTAGGCTTGGGGCATTCAAACCATGTCACCCTTGTGTGGATTCTTGTCTATTAAGGGTAGGGCTTCTGCCACACTAGGAACATTAAAAAAGTGTCTTTCCTCATCTTCCTTAGGGAGAAAACCGGTATTTGAGCTCCTCAAAGATAACATGCCATTGCCTGACTCCTTCCTGAGGCCATTCCGAGAGCCTCCACCCTCCCACACGATGGAGTTTTTATCTCTGAAGTTGTTCCTGCCCCTCCCTCTGTCTACACCTTCAGGTATCCCATTAGGGAGGCTTTGATCCCAAACTCAGTAGGAAAGCATCCACACCACTCAGCCTCCACACAAGCAGCCTCCACACAAGCAGCCAGCCATGTGCAGCCTCAGAGCCCTGATCCAAGGCAATGCGTGTCCTACTGCTGGAGGAGGAAGGCAGCTGTGTGCAGGCACCTGGAACTGTGCAGCCGCCATGGCCCAGCCGAGGGGAGCCAGACCTCGCAGGTAGGAAAGGAACACTCTGCAATCCCAAAGCACACCTGAAACAATGGGATTCTCCTGAATACCAGCAAGTCCTTCCCTGTCCTCACTCACTCTCGGCTTCCCAGAATACAAGAGGACTTTATTCTCAACAGGGTTTGCCCCCTGCTTCTCTTTCTCCTGCATAAAATGGGCATAATAACACCCTACTTTACACAGCTTTGGAAAGCCTTAATTAGACAAACTGCTCTGAGATTTGTGTAAGAGGAAAATTAAATCAACCTCCTATTGTAAAGCCGGAGTTACTGCACACACATTTCTCTAAGTATATTCAGCCTCTTTGTGAATGTCTGTAAATACATTTCAACCTTCCTAACGAGGCTCATCTCAGTAGGGAAGAAGTCACTTGAAGCTGTGGAAAAGCCAGAGTCAGTTTTCTGTGCAATCTCTTCACATCCACCAATGACACTGAATGTGGAAAAAGCCATGTGGCTGCGTAATTACAGACTGCAGTGAGGTGGCCCTGCCCAGGTACTGCTCCCCAGGTGAGGGGGATATGCAGCATGCCTTGAGCCTGGTCCCAGGGATGAAGAAAGAGTCTGAGGGGAGTTCAGGCAATTTAATCTCCAAATGAGGAATTTGGAGCCACATCCAGTGACCTTGGGGAAGTGTGGTACCTCTCTCCTTACACCTGAGCAGATCCCCTCATGTTCCACACACAGCACAGAGGTGTGACCTGGCCCCTGCGACCAGGGACTGCCAACAGTAGCTTCCCACTTCACAGGAGCTGAAAGTAAGTTTCATATTCCAAAGATTTGGCAATCTCCCGGAACTCCCTAACTTCCACATAACATGAAATTGCAAGAGCTACAAGGGTCCTTTGGACAGCAAAGACAACCTCAATACAGCAGTCACACTCCACCCCAAAATCAAGCTGCTGTTCCCATGCTATGCTGGTGCTTGCAGTGAGGGCTCTGGGGTTAACACCAGAGAGCAGAATTTAGAACAGCAGTGTCCAAACCTCACCAGGATTTTCTTCTTTCCTGGAAACCAAGCCATGGACCAACAGGCTGGGAGCTGCTGGCAGGTGCTGACATGTAAGACTTGCCAGTGAGCTCTGCCATCACTGCTTTCCAACTGCTGCCATTTCCTGCTCATCCCACTGTGGGTCAAAAACCAAGAATAAAAACCTTCACTGGCATGACAACTGCCATGCCATACAACCCCCGGGCAGGAGGGAAAAGCAGAGGCACACATGGCTCAGGTTGCCTTGCCTTTCCCTGCCTGTGTCCAGGCCTGGCTTGTGCTCTTCTGGCTCATGCTGTATCCTATTTAGCTCAGATTAGCACTCAGGGCTGCCTACAAAGGTAATTTCCTGCAATGTCCCACTTTTCAATCAACACAAGCTCCCATTCAGCTGGGCAGTTACACACAGGAACTTACTGCCTTCAGCGAGACCTAAAAGCACAAACTCCAGAGCTCTGCTGATTAAGCACAGAACTGACAACTCCTTTTCCTCCAGAGCACCTCACTTTGCAGGAAGGTCCTCCAAAAAATTCCTCCTGATACTTGTTTTTCTGGTAATTTCTGTCTTGCCCTGAAACACAAGTTAAAATCAGAGTTTCTGTTGAAGTCAGTGTCTAGGGACACTGTACACGAGGATGTGTGCCAGGCATCCCCGTCAAGGAAGAGGAATAGTTACAATAGCAAAAATTGTCCTGATTGTGGCATTCTCCCTCATGGATTTATTTTCCCCAATATGGCACCAAACCAAAAATGGCGGCACTTCTCTGACTGACAAATCAGATCCTGCTGACTGATCAGAACACAGACTGCATGACTCAGTTTCACTCCATCTGTGTTTACAGAATGGAAGGATGGTCCCCAAATCCCATAATAACATGATCCCTGCAGCCCCATCCTCACTTCTAGGCAGTAAAACCTGTGCATCTTTCAGTAGTGCTCAGGAAAAAACAGTTCAGTTCAGTTTGGGTCTGCAATTCCTGTAAAGAATCCAGTGGGGACAAGCCAGGGCTCATCCCAATGCCAATGACAGCAGCTCTTCCAGCTTTTGTTATAATGCAGTGCCAAAAGCTGCTGGTGTGTGCACAAGGAGGTTCCCTCTGCTCACATCTCTCTTCTATTGAAAATAATCAGGTCTCATTTATCCTAGAGCTTGAGAACTCACTGCAGATTAGAAATGGTGGTGGCATACCCAGAGAAGACAGAGCTGAATTATTTGGGAGAGAAGACAATTGTGTCTGATCTCACACGCCCCTGGTCAGAAGAATTTGATGACCAGTGTTGTAACTATCCAAATCACTATGGATGACTGCTGTCCTCACTTTGCTGTGCTGTCAGGAAGATGCTGTGAAAATTTACTTATTTTTGAAGCGGCAGCATCAGAAATATCCCCCCAGCCTCTTGTTCACATCACCTCCCCTGTTCCCTCCTGCCTCCCAATTCACAGCTTGTCTGTGAAACCACGATGCTCCGAGAAGAATGATGTACCTGGGGAGGCAAAAGCTTCTTTGTCCTTCACTGGAGCCCTCAGCACCATGGCTGGATCAAAACCCTTTCTGAAGGGCTAGTTCCAAGTCCAAATCCAAGTCACAGGCTTGCTGGCATTATCCCTACATGAAAGGATTATGTGAGGGGTCACAATAGGTGATGATAAAGTTCCCTTCCAGCCAAAACAATCTATGAATCTCCAAGGAAATCCACCACCTTCTGGCAAGAGCCAGGACCAGATTTTTCGAAGTGTAACAATGCCTGGCTCCAAGATCGCTGGGGCAATGCATGTGAAGGGCTATGAAATCATCTCTTCTGCTTGGGAGGTTCATCAGGCCACGCTGGCATTGCCTGTAAGCCACAGACCACAAGACTTGGAATGCTGGGAACAAAATCAGAGCAGAAACTCTCAGAAAGGCTTTAAAGGTAACATTACTCTGCTAAGAAGGAAGAGGGGAAAAAAACCCCCCAAAACACTAATGGCACTTAACCTGGCTTTTCAGCATGGTAAAAGTCAATTTGGAGATTTCCTTTGAACATGCTGGAAAGCTTGAGCAACCCAGCCTGCCCAGCAGGCCCAAGGTGGGAATGGCAGGAGCTGCTGCAAGTCAGGACCGAGGTACCTGAGCAGAGCTGTGTGGGAGGCAAGGCCTGGAGTGGCAGGAGCGGAGCAGCTTCTGAGAGAACAGGAGCTGGCAGAGATTAGTGAAGGAAGCTCAAACAGTATCTGTCTGTAGGAGGCCTGGCTCAATTCAAGGCCATTAACTTGTTGCTTTCTGAACACCACCAAGAGAACTGGAAACAAAAGCACGTCTGCCCAGCATGGGCCCTGCTGAGTGACTGCTTAAATACTGCAGCAGAACTAAGAGCATTAAGAAAGGCAAAGAGCTACTTCACTGGCTCCAGTCTCACAGGGCTGCAAGTTTTTGCATGAAGCCCAAGTTAAAACCAGGCAACTGGCATACAACCTTGAAAGCACAAACAAACAAATAAATAGCCTTCATTTTCTCCCGTTCAGGAGTTTGAATTTAAAGGGGAGTCCATCAACTTTACATAAATCATGTTTATAATTAAAAACATATTTTCCTGCACTGCTTTCAAGCCTTTGGATGATTAAGAAGGCATTTTTCAAATTACTTTAATTCACACTAATTATGCTGATTGTTTACCCCAGTCAAGAATTTTTCTTGCAGGGAGATAAAGCTATCCTGGGAAGAGGTCTTCCTCCAGGGCCCAAGAGGGAAAGGACCCCAAGGAACTGCCTGAGGCCCCAGTAACACACAGGAGGTCTGTCACTGAGGCGGTTACACGAGTCACGTCAGGTCCAACGCTCACAGGGCTCTTGCTAAGCTGAGGAGACTTCAGCTTGCTCACCTGCTGCCAGAGGCCTTGAGCTGTGTTTTGCCTAGACCTTGCCTGAGGCCTCAGCCTTGCCAGGGAACCAGACGTTGTAGGTTTAGCATGAAAACACAGCAGCGACTGCAGAGCTTCTGGGGTGCGTCAGGCTTGTGCTCAGCAGAAGCCAAATGCGCTCCAGAAGACAGAAGCTTTACCTCCTCCTGTTTCATTTGCAGATGATGGAAAGGTTCTTGGCCCTTTAGAAAATACACTACAACAAACTGAACAAGAATTCTCTTCCCAGATATTTGACTCCCATTCCCCTCCAAAAAAATAATTTGATTTCATTCAACATTATTTAAAAGAGACAGATATACAAAAAAGCAATGGTGCATTTCCATTGTCCCAGCACCGCAGCCTGTGTGCTGTGAATGGATTCCCTGGGTAACCTTTCCCAGGGAGGGCTGAAATGTCCTGACCCAGAAGCCTTCAGGTAGCAGACAAAGCAATACCTGCAGGATGACACAGTGACATGGAAGTTAGGAACTCATCATGCTGACACATGCCCAGCAGGAAGTACTGCCCAGTCCCTTCCCACACTTCCCAAATCAGGGTGCTCCTGGTCCATCTCTCCAGGGGTCCTGCAGGCTCTCCAAAAACAGCGATGACATTTCCTCAGCTTTTTACCCCCTGTCTTGGGTTACAGTGCAGCATGTAACCGGGGGTTATGTACTCTATCACCATCTTCATAAGCTGTTAAAACCAGGTGGGGCAGTGTTCTTTGTCTCTTCCATGACACGTCCCTGATAACTCCCTCTGGAGAAATATCTTTCTGTTAATGGGCCATCGAGGCCTCACTGCATGACTCATAAAATTACATCAGCGCATTGTGAGATGCTCCGCCCAGGGGCAGGAACCAAGCATTCCTACCTGGATATAATCTGAGGTTTGGAACACCACAGTCAGCCCTTACCTACTGGATTTCCAGAGGACAAGAGCTACATAACTATCACTGGACATTCAGAGGAAGAGCAGACCCTTCTACAGGATCACCGCTTCAATAGAACTGTATCTATCACTTCAAAGAGGACTGCAGCCACCACTTAATCAGTCTGCTACCACCACCCTGACCAACAGGGTGTCAGGTTGTATTCTTACTCTGTCAGGTTAAGACAGTGTTTCCTGCCTTTATTTTAATTTTCCTATCAAATTGTAGTTCTGACTTGTGACCTCCCATTGGTTTGTTTTCAAACTAGCACACCCCCTCTCCTCTGGTTCAAGATGGCAGTTATTTCATAACCTATGTGGCTCTAGAGGTGACACTCTTGGGCAATGTCAAGCTCCAAACATGAGTGTCTGGCTAACAAAATACAGGGGAACTGCTCTTCAGCCAGCAGGACACACACAACACATCTTGATGCTTCATGAACTAAAACAAGGCAAGAGATACCAGCCAAAGCTTTCTCTTCTTCAACTAAAGGGCAGACACCAGCGCAACTTGTAACAGAAGAAAACTGTAGTTCCCTAATGGTGGCCCAGGCTCACACAAGCACATGAGGTTCTTGCAAGCCTAATTTATATGAATCAAACCACCATTGAAAAGCACGAGACTTATTCTAATACCTGTTGTACCACGCCCTAAAAATAACAGAAGAAAACAAGCTGAGATAAAAGGTGTCAAAGGTGGGGAAATACCTTCTGAAAGCCACAGTGTTGGCTTCCTCTAAGAAATTAAACAAGAATGCAAAAACTAGACATCCTGCAGATTTCAGATCAAAGAAAGTGTCTCATCTGCTTGGGTTTAGCACATCACCATGACAGGGCAGATTGTGACCTGGGAGCTGCAGCCAGTAGAAAAAGCCGGTAATTATTTATAAACCCTGGTCCTGTTAGCTGCTTCTCATCTGCTGCACTCTGGAGGTGCTGCAAAACTGGCACCAAACATCAGCACCAAACTTTTGAAACCTGAACCCTGCCTGTGAGGAATTTATAGCACCTGAGCTATTGCGTGCTGGTTCCCTGGGCAGATATCCCTGTGGACAGTGAGGGCAGAGCAGCATCATTTGCTTTCTCCACAGGTTATTTCCACACCTTGAGGCATCCAGGGAACGCTGGTACAGAGAGACTCACACGGTCTCAGCTCCTGCCCTCAGATCAACGTATTTTAACTCATGGATTGAGTGACTGAATGACTAGGAAATAGCTGCACGAGAGAAGCTGGCCAGGAGATTCATATCAGTGAGCAGTCGCTGAGAAGAGCGGATTCATCCTTTGTATGTTTGTCCCCAAGACAAGAATACACAAGACAGAGATACGGTCAGATCTCTCCTGTTTCATGTGGAAATTCTGAGTATGAGCAAGTCGCTACTCAACTTGCTCAGCTGCTGTTAGACACCATGACCATTTCTTAAGTTAAAACCATAAATAATTTTTAAAACTCAGACCAGTAGCATGACATTTACAGGGCTCCCTTCTCAAACCTGTGCTCTTCAACATCCACATTAATGACCTGGATATAGGACTTGAAGGAATACTAAGTAAGTTTGCTGTCTGCACTAAATTGTCGAGGAATTGTCGAGTCTCTCAGGGGCAGAGAGGGCCTGCAGAGAGACCTTGACAAATCAGAGAAATGGGCAATCACCAATCGTGTGAAGTTCAACAACGGAAAGTGCCGGATTCTGCACTTGGGACGGGGCAACCCTGCATGTGTGGATGGACTGGGTGGTCCATTGCAAGTTGAACATGAGTCAGCAGTGCCCTGGCAGCCAGGAGGGACATCTGTGCTCTGGGAGCATTAGGTAAAGCATCCCTGGTCAGGGAGGGGATTGTCCTGCTCTGCTCTGGGGCAGCCTCACCTCAAGTGCTGGGAGCAGTTTTGGGCACCACAATGTGGATACAAATATTGCTGCTAGCAAGAATTTCTCTTGCTCTTTCCAGTCCTGTGGGATGCTTTTTTCTCTCATGGAAGATATCAGCAGAGTTCTATAAACCATGAACACCTGCGACCTTGCTGAGCTTTGTTTATGGCACAGTAGGAAAATACTTTGACAATGGATGCTTCAGGATTTTAGCCAATCACCCCAAAGGGGGCTGATCCTTTGTCCAACTAGACTATGAAGAAAAAAGTCTATAAAAGAGTAGTAAAATAATTAAATAAATCAATCTTGCTGCACAATTCCTGCCTGCTGGATCTCTCTTCTCCTCTCTACCACAGCGGGACTCTGTGATACCACAATATAAAAAAGACATTAAGCCACTAGAGACCATCCAGAGAAGGGCCATGAGAATGGTGAAGGGCCTTGAGGGGAAGCTGTATGAGGAGTGGCTGAGGGCAAATGGTCTGTTCAGCTGGAGGAGACTGAGGTCAGACCTCACTGGGATCTTCAACATCCTCCTGAGGGACATCAGAGGGGCAGGAACCAATCTCTTCACTCTCCTGAAGGGAGAGGAAATGGCTGGAGCTGTGTCTGGGGAGGGTTAGGCTGGATATCAGGAAAAGGTTCTTCCCACAAAGGATGGCTGGGCACTGAACAGGTTCCTCAGGGAATGGTCACGGCCCCGAGGCTTCCAGAACTCAAGGAGTGTTTGGACAATGCTCTCAGGCACGGGGTGGGATTGTTGGGGTGTCCTGTGCAGGGCCAGGAGTTGGACTTGATGATCCTGATGGGTCCTTCCCAACTCGGTATATTCTGTGATTTTATGATATCTGAAATACTGCTTGCTCTACTCTCAGGGCATTTGTCCCTAGCAAAACTCACTTGAAGTGATGCCAGGCATGGTACAAGGCACTGAGGTCCTGGCTGTGCAGAACTCCACCACACACATGTCACCAGGAGGAGATGAAGAGGCTCCAGCCCAAAGCCCACACGCCTCATGGCTGAAGGACGGTGGGTTTGCAGTACTTGCACTGGATCCACACCCGATACATCGTCATCTGCTTCCCACGGTTCACTTGCAATCGCCGATCAACCAGATTCTGGATTTTCTTCAGCCCAGCTGTGGTGAAGAGATGATCTAATTCATCTGGAAGCAAAGAGAAGGAGACTGAGGAGGCCATAGCTCTTCTTTAACTGATACCCTCTCACACTGAGGCTAAGCTAAGCTGAAAGGTGGGCCAGAGGAAACCCATGGCCTCACCCTGGCAGGGAAATAATCAAACACGACTTAATTACTTTACTAGGGGAGTTTAATATCACAGTTTCTCAAGTTTCCCTTCTAGCAAAGAAGGAAAGAATTATTTGGAGTACATCTAGAACTACAGAGACTTGACAAAGAAAACAGCAGCAGTTTCAGATATGGGTACTACCTCTAGTAACCAATTAAGGAGCATCTTCTGGCGAGTTGGGACAGCCATTCCTTCCCCCCTGCCCAGAGGAATTTCAGAGTCCACAAGAGCAAAGAACAGGATTAAACCTACGCTTTGAAATGGTGGCAGTAAGATCTGTGCTGCCTAGGCTGGAGGGGGAA
Organism: Corvus cornix cornix; assembly: GCF_000738735.6. NCBI lineage: Eukaryota > Metazoa > Chordata > Aves > Passeriformes > Corvidae > Corvus > Corvus cornix. The sequence goes on along the minus strand of NC_046355.1, from coordinate 3,783,889 downwards.
TGGGATTCATTAAGGTTAAATTTGGTAAAAAAAAAAAAAAAAATCCTTAAAACCAACACCCTGTTGAGGCCCAATTAATGCACTAAGAGCCCTCAAGGCTTCAACACTTCCATTCGCAGGTATTCCTGACCAAGCAAATAAATCTCACAGTGCCCCAGTCCTGCTGAGCAGCAGAGCTTACTCCCAGAGCACGTGGTTTGTCTGGAGTTTCTGTAGGAAAAGCCTGACAGGTCCCAGCTTGTGCTCCTTTATCAGATGCTTTCCATTGTGAGGTGTTTGCCAAACATGCATTAAACATTAGTTTTGCTGTGCCAAACAAGACTTGTGCAGTGGGGAACAGTTCAGTTGTGCCACTGCTCTACAACTGGCTGTGCACAGGGGCCTGCAGTGGAGGGACTGGAGGCGCAACTGGTGATAAACAGAGAATAACAATTGCTGCTAACACCAAGCAGCAGCAGAACTGGGGGGGGGGCCGCCTAAGCTCCACGAAGAACCACACCCTTCTGCTGAGTGGTGTCCATCTCCCTCCATCATCTGCAGGCAAGATACAAGGAGAGCTCCTCCAATCCCACTCCTCCCAGGGTAGCAAACACACCAGTCTTCCTCTTAAAGGATTTTCCACTAAGGAATTCACCATGCCATGCTTGCACAAGAGGCTGACAAGCCTGGGTCACTGTTTAATCAGGAGCCACTTAACATTTCGCAGTGCTCCAAGAAAGAGGCTGGAAAGATCTAGCGGCCAAACTGGAGGGCACAGGGACAAGAAGCGGTGAGGAGAGTCAGAGGCATGTTTTTGGATGGTCAGAGACATGTTTCTGGCCTCCTACCTTGTGTGAAGAAGTAGACTCTGGTGCCATCACCTCTCACATAGAAGTTATCAGACAGACATTGACCTAAAGGCAAGACAGATATAAACAGTTACCACTGATCATTTAAAAAAATCAACAACAGACCCTTCTCCAGCACACACTGTGCTTTGGGGAATTAATGAGCTGCCTCTAAACAGGGCAGACACAGCTCCAGAGAAGCAGAATCTACTAGTGATGGGGCAAAAGCTCCCAGGGGAAAGGAAATACCTTTCTTAAACCGAAGCTGGGCAAGATCATAGCGGCCGTAATCTCGTAACAAGATCATTCCGCCCGGTTTCAGAAGGCGACTCAGTCTGGTCACGATGCACTGCATCCTGAGAGGAGAACAAACCAGGAGTGCTCAACATGCTGCAAAATCATGCTTGTTTCCTTCCAAAAAGATGGAATAAAGTTCTACATGTTTCAACTTCATATAAAGAGCTACCCAAAGTCAGCAGCATTCTGAGCTCTCCCAGAGTCAGGTGGGTTGATTTTATTTGGCCTCTATTTTTTGACATTCCCTTTTGCTTTTTTTTCCTACGAGGATAACATCCTGCCACAGCAAGGATTAACTGCTCTCTCTTACTGATTACAAAAGGATTTCCACTGGTTTCTGTAAAAAAGTAGTAAGTGAACTTGAAGAGAAGTGTTGTGAAGTAAAACTAAAGGATACAAAAAAAAAAAAAAAAAGAGACTAGTGTAGGTTGTAACAACTATCACACTAAGACCACAGCACTTTCCTTACCTGTTTTCTGAACCTGAACCCTCCCTTCTTCCCACCTCCTATGTGAGAAATTCATCTACCCTCTGAGCCTGAAAATCCAGCAGAATACTTTCCAAAGCAAATGCTCACTGTGGCTGGGGCTCAGAACAGTGACCCCAGCAATGATCTCCTGCAGCCACTTAGCACTCCAAAATCACCCTGTTCTCTGCAAGAATTGGTTGCAACAGCAAAAACCTGCAAATTTCATTTTTGGAGCCTTCATGAAAAACTGGACCACAAACAAAACAAACTTTAATTTTCCTTGATAGGAGATTATTAAAGAACTCTGATTGTAGAAGAACTATCTTCTGCAATCAGAAGGAATTATTAAAACTTACTTCTCCGGGAGAATTGCTGAGAGGACAAAGATAAGAATAACAATGTCAAGACTCTCTTCTGGCATTGGGAAGGGACTTTGGTCATTGCACAGGTCATGGACAAATGCAAAGCAGCGAGAAGTATCATATTCTGCATTGTTCTGTGTTTGAGGGAGAGAAATTAAGAACATTAATAGCAGATCCTAATCTCAGTATTAGCTGGACTATATGGATTATTAGTATTATATGGAGTATTTTGACTTCCACATAATCAAGTGGCGTGTCCAGAGATCTGTTTCAGCCTCATTGGACTTCTGTGTCAGGTATGTTCCTTGGTCAGGCAAGGAACTGGTGTGAAATGTGAAAAAAAGATTTACACACAGGAGATGTACACATCTCGCTTTGGTCTTGTTACAATCAGACAATCAGCACTGAAAAAACCCCTCAAACTGGATTCAGGGTTTATCCCAATTTTAAGGTCAGAGTTTCCACTAACAGCAGTAAGAAGTGAGAGATTTATACTGATAAATTGGAAACCTTTACATAAATGAGAGTGTCAGGGCACCTCTCTGCATCATTGAAATCAGTATTCATTTCATCTACAAGCAGATATTCCCTATACCCCAAAAATCAAACTTGGTTGCCTACAGCTACACTCTTAAAAATCAGATTTAGACTTCTTTTAGAAGTTGTGTATTTTTCTAAAGCTGCTGCTACAGATTGCAGAAGCCTCTACAAACAGTGCTTGTGTCATATCCAGAGGAGGAAATGGATGCTGACTCCGGTGCTGTGCTCCCCTCTCATACCAGGAAGTGACTGATTGCATTTGATACTTCATATATTCTCAGTTCTGCCTTGACCTGAAATTTATTAGTGGAATTTGTCTTTTGACTAAATCCCAGCCTCCTGCTCCACAGCATGATCCCTCCTCAGCTGCCTGTGCAGAAGTAATCAGACCATGTTCCCAGAACTGTGGTGGCAGCAACACACACACAAGCCAAAGCCAGGTTCAGTTCCTGTTAAAAAATAGCCTGAATGTTTGCAAGGCTCAAGTTTGTTTTCAAGTCACTCAGCTAAAAGAACACTGTATTGAGAAAAGTACTGACAACCACAGGGGAAGAAAACCTGGCTGACTTGTTTGCTGCCCATGTGACATTTTGAGAACTTTTACTTCTCTCATTTCTACAATCTTTGATGGCTCATTTTCCACAATTCCCAGTGTAAGGGTCAGCACCAGGGCTGGATAAAACCAGAAAGCTGCCAGCACAGCCAGAGAGTCACTGGCAGCTGGGATAGATTTGTGTTAATAGGCAACTGGCCCCAGATACTTCCCACATTTTCATAAGTCACCATTGAGATTACCTGGACAAGATCCACAGCTGCTGTAGAAAAGTCACAGCAATAAACAAACAGGCCTGGGTCACTGCAATAAATCAAAGAAACTCATCATTTATATCAAGGAATTAAGGAGTGTTTCAAGTGCACAAAGCCCAGAAATCCTGGGCTTTAGTTTCTGTGCAAAATCTGGTGGATTCCATTGCTCCTTTATGCCCATTATTCTCATATGGAACTGACTGCTTCCTTTTGCTTCTGGATCTAAAACCAAGGGCTTCCAAGCTCAAAACACAGTAACCTGAAGCTGCAGATGGCAAAGATACCATCTGCATTTGGTCTTTCTCTGAGATTGTCTAAACTAGGAACACATGGAACATTCTTCCAATTGTTTTTCAGAGGCTGGTATCTCACGCAGGTAAAAACCTACTGAGAATTACTTCACAGAACCCCAGGATGGTTTGGGTTGGGAGGAACATTAAAGATCATCCAGTCACACCCCTGCCATGGGCACGGACACCGTCCACTGTCCCAGGCTGCTCCAAGCCCTGTCTAACCCAGCCTTGGACACTTCCAGGGATGGGGCAGCCACAGCTTCTCTGGGCACCCTGTGCCAGGGCCTCACCACCCTCCCAGGGAACAATTCCTTCCCAATATCCCATTTATCCCTGCCCTCTGGCAGTGGGAAGCCATTTCCTCTTGTCTTGTCACTACTTACTTGTTGGTTTGTAAAATTGGGAAAACTGTATTCCCAGCCCCACAGCCAACCTGTATGAACAGAGTAGATGTACACAGTGAAAATAATTCCTTCAGCACGTCCATGCAGATAATTTCCAATCATTTCTCTACAGCCATGGAACAAAGAGCAACTCACGAGTAAAGCTGAGCATGGCAGTGACCATTCTAACGTGTCCCTGCGAGATCTGAGCGTGTTAAGGTCTGAGGAACAGGATTACATGTGTGGGAAACCACCAAGCAAGTTCTTATGGAAATCTTAATAACGAGCTATATATTGTTACTCTTTTGAAAGCTGTTTTTTCTGGAATCCCAAGCATAACAACCAGTATGAGTCACTGAAGCACTGGTAAAGGCCATGGATGAGTTACGTTCACTTCCATAGAAAATCAGAGCAACAGAGAAGTTAAGTTTGCTTTATTCTAATTGCCCCTTCTGCTTGTTCCTATTTGAAGAGATCATGGCTCACACAACTGGGTTTGGGGAATTTGCCTCTGAATGTTTAAGGAATCAGTAAAACTGGAACAGACTGAGCAGAAAACACCACAGAGGGTTTGCAGTGACAGATGTTACTCAAAGTGCTCAGGTGAGACAGGAAAGGCACATTGAGAACACCAAAGTCTGAGGAAATCTTAAAAGGGATTAAAGATTAAATTAAAAAATCAGGACAGTTCATACTAACTCTCCCTGGAAGGGCAGGACCTTCATAAAATACTAAGTATTTAAAAAATCCAGTAATTCTACAGTGAACAACTAGAGGTGGCAGAGCAAAAGGTCACAACCAGCTGTCAGGAGTCCAATATTTATAATTGCCACAGACTTCTCTGAGACAAAGCCTGTACCAGTCTGGGATTCCCTGTTATCACAATGGCTCTAAGGAACAAACCCAAGAGCATCTTTACATTTTTGGCTTCATTACTTTGTTTCGCACCTCTCAAGGCAAACAGGAGTCAGCACAAACATGCAAAAGATAAATGACAAGGGAAAGCTTTATACAGAATAGAAGAATCAGCTTCTTCAAAAGATGATGTTTAAATGCTTGTTTGAACATCTGATAGCAATAGTTTATCTTTTAAACTTGTAAACTTCTTATGGTCCATGTGCTCTGCCAATTCAGAGTCTGAACCAAAAGAATCCCAACAGATTCAGTTCAGTTCTAAACTGCCCTCTTATTTTTGCATTTTACTGACTGAAGGCAATCGTCTGGTCCCTTGCTGTTTGGCAGTGATACATATTTTTATGTCCCAGTCACATTGACACAAGGGAGGCTTTGATGTGTGACTTTGATGTACAGCTCTTACCTCTAGTATACGGTAAGATGCAGCTGATCCAGGGTAATCCCCATCACTCTGACTCAGCTCACTGTCCTTCTGTGCAGCCAACTCCCCTGTGCAGCCCCCAGCTGGGCTTTTTATCAGGTTTAACTGACTCTTTGTCCTGGTTTCCAACGAGCAATGGCCATTTTCACAGCTTCCCAGCCCTTCATTGTTGGATTCTTCTGTGTTACTAAATTCATGCACAGAATCTCCATTTTGGCTTGAGTTCCTGTTAGGTGCCAGCTCAGGAAATTCAGTGAACAGCCAGTGCCTGTCCTTGAAGAAGCCATTTTCGTGGATTTTATAGAAGTCATCCCAGTATTTCTTAGCGTTCACCTCATATTCCTCTGTGAACACAAGCAAAAACATCACCAGACACAAACCAGAAGGTCTCAGGGTTTAATCAGTTCAGAGAGTGAGGGATCACTGCAGATATCTATGCACCAACCTGCTTTACTAAGAGAGGTTACAGCTTAAAAAGGGAAAAGAGAGAGAAGAGGAAACTCTGTCTCCTGGTAGGATTTAAAGGAAGCTGGCAACAGAAAAAGTCTTTTTGAAGGAGACTGGAATGAAGAAATCCAGGTTTTACTTCCATCTCTAACTTGTTCAGTTCGCTGAACAATTAATTTGGAGCCTGGTGACAATAAGTGTCAAGCACAACTCCAAAGGAATTTTGTGAGAGCTGCCTGGAGCTGAAAGCTCCTGTCCAACACACTGCTCCTATTTTCAGGTGGAGAAACAGAAAAATTAGTCAACTCTCCAGGCCTGGCAGGAAGCTCAGTTGGAATTTATGCAATCCTCCAGATTACAGGACAGCATGTTTTCCACGTTTTGCTGCAGTCCAGTCAACTTTGCTTTCCGTAGTTCTATGTGTGTCAGAGCATTTATGAACTAAAACAAAAGAGGGGAGTCAACAGTGACCACTGCATTAAAGTACCAGCGGAGAGCTACGGTGGAGAGGCTAAAGATGAACAGAATTAATATGAGCAGCAGCACTTTCACAAACGGCTCATTCCAGGAGCAAGGTGAGTATTACAGGGAGCTGGAATAGCTCTTACAAAGCCATGACCAAGTGAAATTCGAGTCATCTGCAAACTTATTTCCACACACTTTCACAAATTTCAGATCAAGTACAGTCTAGGGGAACTATTTCTTCCATGTGAAGCTACAAATCCAAGCGACTTTCTGTCACTTCATCAATGTGATGAGTTCTCTGTCCTGGGAATTCACACCTAATTATAGCATCCTATGCTTGGAATCACCTAGAGACATTAACAACCACGACCAGAAATCCCAATTGCATTCCAATAACAAGTAATTCCTCAACCATCTTTGCACGGCAACAAGTGCATTACTGAATAAAAATGATTGGAGGCCATTATTAGCTGAACCGTTTATTTATTAGGTTTATATATATATATATATAAATAATATATATATATATAATATGTATATATAAATATATATAATTTATATATAACTGTTTATTTATTAGTCTTCCTGAAGAACATAAAACTGTTTCAAAGTGAGACAGTAAAGTGAACCCAGAACACTTGGAAAAATATGTAGCCTCAGCCAAATATAGACAAAAATGGCTTTAACAAAGAACCACTAATCAGTCATATGTCTATTTTTAGTAGGACCTGCAGCACAAGGAGCTATATATAAAAATAATCTCTTTACTTCAACTACAAGGATTTTCTCCTTTTAAGAAGCCTTGTCCTTAAACCCCAAGCTGAAGGAAACTTTAATGTCTGATATTAGACACGAGCAGTAACTTTGTACCATGACCTCACTGTAGGTCACAGTGACCATGGCCAGGTCAACTCACTGTCTGCATGGAAGAATTCAATGACTGCTGATGCTGGAAGAAGTGCTATTGATCCAAACCCTAGCATGCTCTGTCCTGAACTGTCATTCTCCCATGTACTAGCAGGAATATGCAAGGCTTCTGGGGCTGAAACACTCTCATCCAACAAAAATACCAAATCCTGATTCCCTCTCATCTCCAACAATCCCATGGCAGCCTGACTGCAGTGGAATGCTTACCTGAGATGCTGGGACAAAATTCCAGCCCAGCCATTTCAGATCACCCACATTTTTGCCACATTACACTGGTGAACAAGACACTGTACTCTTCCTTTGTTAAATTAGTGTGAAATTCTGTTGGATGCTATTGAAGAGCTGTTATACTCCAAACCACATGCAGGGAAGCTTTATTCAAAGCTAATTTACCTCGGAGCCTGGTGTTTTCAAAGCCCTGAATAAAGGATCAGTAACAATACAGATGCAAAAAATCAAGGACCAGCTGACAGAGATCATACAAGAAACACATTTAAAGTGAAAATATGACCATGTTGATTTTTCAGTAAGACTTCCAGCCAGAAAAGTTCACATCATACTTGTTCCAGTCCCTTCTTGGGGTATTAGCTCACAGCGCCATCGGTGGGCAAGCCAGATTCCTCCAGAGACTTTCCTGATAAGGACTCCGGACTTTCTGCTCGCCTTTGTAAGCACACCCCCAAAGCCAAGCCCATACTCACCCCTTCACTCTGCAAAAGATGAGCAAACAAAAGGAACTGTTCACAAAGACCGGAAGAGAAGCAGGGAAGACCTCCCGAATTGCAAGGAGGCTAATTATGGAGCCTCAAAAGGAAACTTGGACTTCTTTCTCTTTCTTTTCCCAGCCATGAGACACATCTTCCACATACCCAGAGAGCTTCCCTCCTTCTCCAGAACAAATCCTGACATCCCCAAGAAGTCCACAAAATAATACAGCTATAATGACCAATACTCTGCCTTTGTTCTCCTCCTTGGACATTCTGATTCTCAAACTACCAGACCCTTCAGGCACATTTGCCTGGGCTGCCTTCCCTACTTTTCAGCCATCCCATTGTCTCCACACGATTTCCAGTGAATAGCAACCATCAACATTTGACTGGCCTCCATTGTTCAGTCTGGGAAATACATCATGGAGCCCTGACAAACTGCTCCAACAGCAAATTGCTCCACAATTTCCTAGTTGTATATAGGTTCTCAAAGCATGACAGACAGCACCCTTTAATGCTAACCAGATTTTAAAATGAACTCAACACAATGGGCATCACAATGGAAAACTGCTGGATACTGCTAGGATTCCAAGAAATTAGGAGGGTTACTCTTTGGTGTAATTAATTTGCTATTGTGAACACAACTGGGAGCTATATGGAAGTGTCTCAATAGTTCCAGTAGTACTCAGCATCATCTTACGGGTGACACACTCAATTTAATTTGAACCAAAGAAGCAGATCCACCCTTGAGCTCGGCAGGGTATCAAGATATCATCGTCAAACAAGTTTCTTATCACACCAAAGAAGCATTCCACCACCATTTGAGGGACTGGATGATCTTTACCAGGTGCGGAGGAAATGCATTATTGACCATTCAGAATGGCTTCAACCATGACTTAACCACAGAACTGAGCACCTTGAGCTTGATTCAGAGACAGCTAAGCTCTGCATTTTGGATGGATAAATATCCTTTAAGCCAAATAAGAGAAAAGCTTTGGAATCCCTTTGCTGTCTATCTGAGGACAAACAATCAAGATAAAATAATTTTTCTTTCTCTGATGAAATTCTTCTCATGAAATTTGTTCACTCTGTAGAGACAGATATGGACACCACTTTATCAGACTCTTCAAAGAGAAGATCAGCTTGGATCACGGCTCACTTCACAGCAAGCCAGCAAAAAGAGACTGGCTACTAGCAGTTAAGCTTTAAAGAGCAAAAATAAGCAGAGGCAACAACTCTACACTCAAAGAGGTTTGTTGACAATGAACACTAACAAGTACTTAAACATACACAACATGACAAAGCTCAACCTGATCTGACTCCTCCCAGCCAGGAGTCGTCTCTGGAGAAGACGGAAGAGTCACAGAGAGGTAAATTAAGAACAGAAGTTCCTCCTCCTCCTCCATTTCCCATTATCAAACACGTGTTAAAGCCTTCTGAGTGACTGGGAGAGGGGAGGAATTAATGATGTTCTGATGTGGCTCTGGCCATACTGTTCCACTCCTGGCACAAGCCAAGACTCGCATAAGGACACTCTCCAAAAGTACCTTGTTTATCTTGTGGCAATAGTTGTGAGCTGTTCTCTTGAACTTTACTCCTGGCACTGGCTTCCTGCTCTTCTGACCACTCCACATTGTCCCTGTTGTGAAAAATAAGATGAACTGGAGCTAAGCATGGTACAAGGAGAGAGGGAAAGAGAAATGTCTGGAGAGCCCTCCAAATGGACAGGGGTGCAGGTGTGATCCCCAATTCCAGCCCAGCACCACCACAACAGCCCACAGTCAGCACATGCAGGTCCTAGTCCTGAAGGAGCTCATGGAATTGCAAACAGAAAGGATCCTAAATCTGTTCTATTTTGGATACTCAGTCAAATTTAGAGGGAATAGATCCTTGCTAAAACCATGAGGGCACTCAGGACAAAACTACATTGTCTTTCTCAAGTTGAAACAAAAAAGGCAGTTGGGTTATTTGGAAGGTAAGTGTTAAATTAAATCAAATTATGAGAAAAATATGCAGGAAGCTTTAAAGCAACAAGAATTATTAATAACTTCAATGCACACACACAGCTATTCAGTCATTAAAGTGATTCACTCGGCCTTTTTTCATTAAAAAAAGTGAATGAAAAGCAGAATACAAGGCCCAAGAAGCAGTTCTTGTCCCAGAAGGAATTAGTGGTTTGATTTCAACTCACAAAGGCTTAAATGTTAAGTCTGTGAAGAAACAGATTACTAAGACTTTCCACAGGAAAACTGGGGATATGCTTTTGTTACATACCTTTAATATAGAATAGTCCCAGAAGGAATGACAGGCTGACACATATAAATATCCCTTAATTACAAGTTAAACACACCCAATTCTTAACAAGGTATAGCAGCCAGAGACCAAAAGTGGATCTATTTACCTCAAAAATGCAAAATACCTTCAGTTCCCAGCAAATTAGAGAATTTGGATGTTTAACTGACTGAAAACAACTTCTGTATCCAAATAAAGAGCTCCTGTTCCAAGCACACACCCTGGCACAACCTCATGGAAGGAATGATAGGTTGTGGATTTCTGACAGCGGGTAATTTACCTTTATTAACCACAGTAATAAAACAATTGCTACAACCAGAGGAGCCTGAGGAATACTACTGCTTCGGGAGGGGATGAGAATGGCTCAGAATCCCCTGTCGATCGGTCCGGAAGGCTCAGGACACCGTGGGGATCAGCCCCCAAGGCTCAGAACCCTACAGGGTTCAGACCCAAGTGCTCAGGACCCCCGCGGATCAGTCCCGAGCGCTCAGGACCCCCGGGACCAGCACTCCCGAGCCGCGGCCGCACAGGGCAGTGCCCTGCCCGGGGATGCCGGTTCCCGCCCTGCCTCCAGCCGCTGTCCGGCCGCCGGCCCTGCGCCCGCCGCTCCCTCAGCCCGCTCCGCGCCCGGGAGGGGTCTCTCCAGGCGAGCCCGGAGCGGAGGGGGGCCACCGCGGTCAGGGCCCCGTGAGGCGGAGCGGGCAGGTTGGGGCTGGCTCATTACGCAGCGCTTGGCCACAGGCACCGCAAATCGGAGCGGCGACGGCGAGCCCACCCCGGCCACCCCCACCCCACCGCCGGGCGCGGGGCGGCACCGCAGGACAGCAGCTCCCCGGGAGGCTGCCGGGGGTCTGGAGCGGGCAGCGGCGGCAGCCCTCACGCACCAGGCATTGTGCTGGAAGAGCCGGGCGGGGTCGGTGAGGAAGCGCCTCCCGAAAGGCCGCCGCTCCCGCGCCTCGCTGGGCGCCGCCATGACGGGCCGGCCGGCACCGGAAGCGGAAGCGGCGCCGCGCGGTCCGACCAGAAGGAGGACTGCGGGCGGGGTCACGTGGGACGGGTGTCCGCTGCGGTGGTGCTGCGGAAAAATGTCGGGAAGGGGTCCCGAAAAGATAACCTTTCTGGAGGATATCCCGCACTCCAGGGAGCCCCGCAATGGGACAGACTGGAAGGGACCATAGGGGTTCGTCTGGTCCAGCCTTCCTGCTCCAGGAGGGTCATTGCAGAGTACATGGCACAGAATCGGGAACGGTTTGGGTGGGAAGGACCTCAAAGCCCCTCCGGTGCCAGCCTTGCCCTGGCAGGGACACCTCCCACTGTCCCAGGCTGCTCCCAGCCCCAATGTCCAGCCTGGCCTGGGACACTGCCAGGGATCCAGGGGCAGCCCCAGCTGCTCTGGGCACCTTGTGCCAGGGCCTGCCCATCCTCATGGGGAGAAATTTTTTCCCAGTATCTCATCTAACCCTGCTCTTTCAAACTGAACCCATCCCCCCTTGTCCTCTTACAGCGAGGTGTAAAGGGTTCAAATTCAAAGGATTTGAATGGATTGTCCAGGACTGCCTCCAGACAGTTCTGGAGTATCTCCAGCAATAAAAACTCCACACCTTCTCTGGGCAATCTGTTCCAGTGCTTGGTCACTGCACAATGAAGAAGTTCTTCCTCATGTTCAGGTGGAACTTCCTGGGCATCCGTTTGTGCCTGTCACCTCTTGTCCTATTGCTCAGCACCACCGAGCAGAGTCCAGCTCCATCTTCTTGACATCCCGTTAGATATTTATTTATTTGGCCTTCTGGGAAGAAGGAGGGAGGATGAAGGAGGAAGGAGGGAAGCTGAGGAGGCCACCAGGGTGATCAGAAGGATAGAACACCTCTTGTACAATGACAAGCTGAGAGAATTGGGATTGTTCAGCCTGGAGATGAGGAGCTCTGGGGTGACCTAATTGTGGCCCTTTCCAGTACCTGAGGGAAGACTACAAGGAAGATGGAGAGAGACTCTTTTACAAGGGCCTGGAGGGACAGGACACAGGGAATGGCTTCCCAGTGCCAGAGGGCAGGGCTGGGATATTGGGCAGGAATTGTTCCCTGGGAGGGTGGGCAGGCCCTGGCACAGGGTGCCCAGAGCAGCTGGGGCTGCCCCTGGATCCCTGGCAGTGTCCCAGGCCAGGCTGGATGGGGCTTGGAGCACCCTGGTCTAGTGAAGGTGTCCTTGCCCATGGCAGGGGTGGGACTGGATGGTCTTTAAGGTCCCCTACAAACCATTCTGGGATTCTGTAATTTTGTTCACAGCGTGCACAGGGTGACCCATGTGTTTCCAAATTTTGTGGAGCTTCTTTCTGCCACACTTGAGGGAGTGTCCATCCATCCACACTGGCTGGTGCGGTCCCTGAGCTCCTGCGGGTGGCAACCAGAGAACAAAAGAGGGCGACATTGGCTTGTGAAACAGCCCAGCCCTGCTCAGCACCAGCTGCTGCACCGATGGCTTTGGAGGGACCTGGTACCTGGGGGATTTAACTGCACATGGGTGTGACATGCCTGTAGTGGCACTGCCAGCATTGCTTTTGCAGAGCAGATGGCAGCCGTGCAGATGCTTTTGGATGTGCAAAGATACAAAGCTTTTCTGGAAATCTCATCTTGGGGCCCCTGTATTTTGTGTATGTTGTCATATAAGGCACAAATATCCCAGTAGAGAGGGGCACTTCCCTCTCTATACCACAGAGGCAACTCTCCTGATAATCTGAAACAATTCTCTAGGGCAGAGCTGCCAACTGTGCCCATTTCCCAAATACTTTGAGGTGGAGGATTCCTCTGGTAATCGAAGCTGCCTGAGTAATCTTTCCTAAGGGCTGAAGAGGAGGAGAGTGGTCAGAGCTGTGACTGAGTCGTGTCCTGCTTTCACAGAGCTCAAAGGGAGCAGAGATCCCACAGCCTTGAGAAGATCTGGACAAGTTATGCCATGGGGATCCATCCCCATTTTTCGCAGTGCTGGTCAGGTATCTGGCAGAGAGGACAAGTCCCTGCAGTTTATCATTAGCCAGAAAAGGTAAGGTCGACTCCTTCTGTGTCCCATCTGGTAAGAGAAGAGCTTGGCCTCTGCTCTTGTAGCAAGGAACATCTGGAACAAACTGGAAAAAGGGAAAAAGTGAGAATCTAGACTAAATTCATGAGCACAAATCCCCATTGTAGCATGATGCCTCTGGAGGTACAAAAATACGGTACTAAACCCTGCTGAGACAGGGGAGGATGATTTTACTGCTGGAGGAGCCATCAGTCCCTCACCACCAGACTTGCTTCCATGTTTGTCCCATGTGGGTGGGAACCACTGCACGATTTTAAGGTAATCAGTTGCCTTGTGTCAACATCACATCCTTGTCATCTGACCAGAGCCAGTACAGGCATGCAGGAGGCTTTTAACTAATCTGTTGGTTTCTAGAGATTTTTAGGTCTCCTCCAAGGAGAAAGACCTTAGATACCTAGCCTTACCTTCCTCTGTCCTAAGGCTTCCTTGCTGCTCAGGTGAACCCTGCTGGCTGTGGAGCCCAGGGTGGAGTTGAAGTCCTGGGTGTCACCTTTGTGCCCTAGGGAAGGGCCCAGGCAGTGTTTGAATGGAGCAGGGAGTGTTGCCAGCAGCAGGGACAAGCTCTCCAGGGAGATTTCAGGCTTTGGGAGTAACGGCAAAAGGACAGCTGGAGAGACTCCAGCTACAGAATCCAGACTTGACACCTCCCATGGCTCTGGGGTCAACGGAGTCTCTTCTGTGACCAGCTCAGAGCCCAAATTATCCACAATGGCTGTGCCCTCTGTAACAAGAAAGTGTTGGAAACCTCCCCTGGCTGCTGGCAGTCAGCGCAGAGAGACTTGCCAAAAAGAGATTATTAATAATAATAATAGTGACTCCTTTGCCTTTCACCCACTCCTTCCATCTCAGGATCTGAAGAAATGTAGCCACAATAATGCAGTGAAAATCCCTCCCCCCAGCAGGGTTGGATGCTGAGGCCAAGGAGGATTAAATTACCTTTCCATAGCCACTCATCACCCATCATCTCCTTCAATGCTCCACCAAGTGTACAGACACAGCCCCTTCTCCTGTGCCCCGCTGAGGGATGGCACTGCTGAGACACGACGAGTTCACACTGTGCCTCTCTGCCATGTGATGCAAAGCAAAAATTCAACCCAAGATTAAGGGGAGTGTGGAAATAGAGAGAATTTAAGCTGTGCTGAGTGCATAGCGTGTCCCACGCCAGAGTGACCCAAAGAGAGTTGCAGAGACCCAGCAGCCTCCCTGTGCTCCTGTTGCTGGGGTGCTGAAGGAGAGGCCAGGTAGGAGCAGAGAGCAAGGAGGGCAATGCCAGTCCCCTCCTGTGGTGTGTCCTGGGCTTCTTGCAGCTCCTCGCTGGCTAAGGGGATAGCTGGAATCTACAGTGTGGATGTCAACCATGTGCTGTGGGGGAAGGTGGAGTTAGTCAGTGGGGAGATAGCACAGAGTCATGGAATGGCTGGGGTTGGAAGGGACCTTAAAGACCATCTCATTCCACCCCCGGCCATGGGCAGGGACACCTTCCACTCTCCCAGGTTGCTCCAAGCCCCGCCCAACCTGACCTTGAACCCTTCCAGGGATGGGACAGCCTCAGTTTCTCTGGGCACCACCACCCTCACAGGGAAGAATTTCTCACAATATCCCATCTATCCCTGCCCTCTGACAGTGGGAAGCCATTCCCTGTGTCCTGTCCCTCCAGGCTCTTGTAAAAGAATCTCTCTCCACCTTTCCTGTCAGCTCCTTCAGATACTGCAAGGCCACGATTAGGTCATTCTGAAGCTTCTTTTCTCCAGGCTGAACAATGCCAATTCTCTCAGCAAATATGTTTGAGGAAGGGCAGCCCAAAATACAGCAACCTCAATTATTCTGTGATTTTGCGCTGAGGGAAATGCAGCATTTTGGCTTTTTGTTTTTAATTCCAGCTCTTTCTTCTCTTCTTCTCCAAATCTTAAGTTTTCTGCCCAGCAGATGCTCCAGATCCTGAACTATCCCGAAATGCCAATGTACTCACCATCCACAGCCATGTCCTTCAGTACCTCCTGGAGATTCTGTTCTGGAAAGTGGATTTCCCTTGAGAGTGTTGGGACTTCACCACTCCAACATTGACCTGCTTCCCTGAAATGAATGGGGAGATGTGCTTCATTGCAGAAAATTCCCTAGGGACCTAGAAAACCCAGTTCTGGGTTGTGAATCAGACGAAACACACCTTAAATCATCTTCTGTCTGCATCGGAAGTGCTTTGCTCATTGTTTGGGTTTATTAGCAGAAAACAGTTTACAAAAGGAGTTGATGGCATCCAAGGAAAGAGAGCACTTCAGCGCTTCCAGGAATTAAAGTAGGAGTAAAAATAATCGTGGACTTCAGTGTTGCTGTAGGAGCTGTGTTTGTGGGATGGGTTTCAGGGTGTCCCCACTCCCTGGAAACCTCCGTGGGGGAAATGTCCCTGTCCGATGCGGGAGATGATCATTAAGCAGCCCAGAAGGTGGAAAGCTTGGGCCGAGCACGTACAGACACCACCATCTAGTGGTGCCGGGCTCCAACAGCCTCCGTGCAGCACGGAATTGGCACGTTCCGCAGGGTTGGAGCTACTACCGCTCCCAAATGGCTTCTCCCAGGGAGCTGAGAGCAACCACGAAGTCCACGCCCTGCCCCAGGAGGGACCTCCGGCTGCTCACTCTCCTCTACTCCGGCCGGCACAGCGACACTGCCTTGATTTTGGGGAGAAGAAACTACTCCAGACTCCCAACAGCTGCTCCTTGTGGTCATGGGCTTGATCCTGCAAATAGCCATGTCCCCTGGCACCTAGGGGCAGCGAACTGGGATAAACTGGGGTCTCGTCTCATCCCACAGCTCCCTGGGAAATGGAAGTCTCATGCCTAAAAGGTGTATGTGGAATCGTTGGGGTTTCTCCAGTAGAAGCAGCCCCAGGCAGCCTGGGGGCCTCATCCTGCTTCTTCATGTTGCAGCCAGGCTCTGCCTTTGCCTTTCTCTTTCCCTCTTCCTCAGCTCACCGGCAGACAAAATGCTCCTCTGGGGCCAAACCCAGCTGGGCCCACCTCAGCCCAAGCCCAGATCCTGCCTGGGTGCTGCAATCACCCACTGAGCCCTGCCTGGCACAGCTGGGGACACCGAGCACTGCCCCAGGTGCCCGAATACATTGTGGGCTGGGGGCACCTGGTACCCCGGGATGTGTAGGGGGTGTCAGAGACCCAAGAAAACAGGATGTGGGGTGCTGGGGTTCACTCCACTTGCAAAGGAGTGAGGTGCTGCCAGTACCATAGTCTGCAGTGGGCTTTGGCCCACCCTGTGCCCCCCCCCAACTTGTTATTGACCCTGAGGAGGGAACCAGAAACAGAGCAGAGACCCCCGTGGGAGGCCCACAGCCCTGCTTGCCCCAGTTCTGCCATCCCTCAACCCATCTCATCTCAAACCAGCTTCCCTAGTTGTGCTGGGGTGTCAGGGGCTGCCCTCAGGGCAGAAGTCTGGGCACAGGCTGTGGACACTCGCACTGTTAGTAGTCTTGAGGTTTCTTTTTTTATTATTATTTTTATTTTTGTGATGTGAATCACTGACACTCTGGTGCTACCCATCCATCCCCGGCCCCCCTCCAGGGCTCAGCCCCAGATCCCACCCAGCACCAACCCCTGCCCCTGCTCCCACTCTGCGGGGACAGGCCAGCCAGGGAACAGGGACTTAGGGCCACCACCAGCTCAGTCAACAGCTGCTGGGGCCATTGGGGCCAACCCCACGCTGGGAACAAGGTCACTGCTGCTTTTGGAGCAACGGAGGGGAATTGAGCCGTTGTGCTCTGGCAGGGCAGGGACCAGGCAGCAGCACTGTTACAGCCCAGTACTGCCCCTAGGACAGCTCTTTGTTTTCCTCCACGGGTGACACACAGCCCAGGCAGCAGGACATAGCCTGAGCCCTGCCTGCTCTTCGGGAACCCCAAGCTACACAGAAGCCCAGGGGTGGTGCAGTTACACAGTCCAAAAAACAGAGGAAGGGGAGAGGGGTGGCCAGGCTCAAGGGATATCGGGTGTCATGACCCTCCCGAAGCAGCTGCTTGCACAACCATGTGTGCTGTGGCATGGGGACAGTGGAGGTGGACAGGAGGAACTCAGCACCAATACAGGGGCTGAGCCAGGCTGCAGCTGGGACCAGCACAGCTGATGCTACACAGAGTTGGCAGGTGGTATAAAGTGAATGCACTGGAGGGAGTGAGGGAGGGCACTGCCATGTGGGGCACAGCTTTTTACCACCCCGGGTCACAGTAGCACCAGTGACATATGGCTGCAAGAAGAAAGGAGCTGCTGGGCTGCTCGAGCAGTGTCCTGAACCCCCAAAGCCAGCGATGGCTCCTGCCTGCTGGCAGCTGCCCTGTCCCCAAGGAGAAGGTCCCTGTGCCCAGAGGGACCGAGGCCAGTGCAGAAGGAGACTCCAAGTGGGCAGAGCTTCACCAGCACAGGCTGTGGAGGAGAGCACAGCTCAGCATGTGGTTCAAGCAGCTGCTACTGAAATGCCCTTGGCCCGATGAGCACCGAAGAGTTCGCAGACTGACAGAGATCATCCCATTTCTCTGTGTTCAGTGTATGGGGGGCCACTGGCTCTGCGAGCGACCCGCTGAGGTAAGGACCGAGGTTTGCCATGGAAAGCACGTCCCTGCAGTTACAGTGGGGTGACAGACAACAGGGGTTGGAGGCAGTCAGGGACTTGTTAAATTACATGCAGTCATTCACACAGGCGGACACAAACAAGCTCTTCTGTAAACTGGGTTCCAGGAGATCCCATGGATCCTCAGCTGATCCCACGGCCAGTGCTGGATGTGGCATCCTTACATGTTCCCACGGTATGTGATGTTGGTGAAGGTAGATGTGGCCTCTTTATATAAAGGGTTGTGGGTCTGGAGGAAGGAGGAGGGTGAAAAAGAGCATCATCACTTTGTGCTTAGCATCAGCATTTTTTCTACTTAACATCCAGGGTAACTGAGGCACTGTCTCAGCATGGAGTGGTGGATCCCTTTCTCCACCCAAGGCTTTGGATGCCAGTTTCATGGCTCCCCATAAGGTTTCATGGGGGAGAATAGGGAAAAGCTGCTGTGGAGGAAAGGAGAAGCAGCAGGAGCTCAGGAGGAGAGAGACCTCTTGAAAGAACTCCCCATCCCATCCCACACCATCCCTTCACTTTGTAGGGGGTTGGGAGATGGAGGAGAGGTGGGGGAGAGGTACCAGTGCTGTCCCAGCCCCCTCCCTTGTGCTCTGGGTTCTTCAGTGCTTTCCAGCACCCTGTGGCAGGAGGGACCTTCTGCCTTACTCATGGGATGGAAACACTGATGTGAGCAGTGAGTAAGGGGGTCATGCTGCTGACAAGTGCTTGGGATATGCTGGAGGTGGGAAAATCATCTAGGACATTTCCTATCACCTGTGCACCCCTGGGACCACAGCGGGCTCCAGGAAGGGGTGTCCTGGCTGGCAGTGTCATCTTGAGTCCTGCCTGGGGCTCTGTCTCAGGCTTTAGAGAGGAATGGGACAAGCTGGTCCTTAAGGACCATGTCATGGGACCACAGAAAGCAGCTGGGCTCTCATGCTGGGAACACTGGGACCTGGATCCCTCAAGCCAGGGGCTGTGGGGTTTTGGGGCTCCTGCCCAGCACACCCAACCCACTGTTCCTCACCGTGTCCCACTTGGCCCTGGCCTTCTCCTCCTCGAAACGGGCGAATTCACGGCGGTCGTGGATGGTGATGAGGAGCTTCCAGATGAGCAGGGCAGCGAGGCCGATGAGCAGGATGGCACCTGTCACTGAGAGCAGGACCACCAGGACGTCTGGCCCCTTTGGACAGTCTGGAGCAGAGAGGAGGGCAGGGCTGAGGGGGGCTCAGCACCCCCAGGGCAACTAACAGCAGCTCTGGGGCTACCTGGCCATGGGCACATGGAGCTCCTTTGGTCTCAGGAGAGCATCATCCTCCTCTGCCAGCAAGCAGGAGCCTCCACCCAGAGCACAGCAGGCTCTGTGAAGGAGGATCCCATCCATGGGGCACCTGTGCCAAAATACTTGAGCACGTGTCTGTAGGGTGGGGGTCTGCACCCAAGCCTGGAGCCAGATCAGGGGCATCACAGGTCCCACCCACAGTGGGGGATGACAGCGGAGACCAAATCCTTGTGCTGGTGGAAGTTCGCCCCAAACCACCAGCCCACTTGACCCCCCACCCCGGCCTCGCCCTCTGGCCATGTGTCAACACTGAGTTGGCAAATGGGGGCAGCAAGATCCGCTGTGAGCCTCTGCAGCTCCTGCTCCCCCTGCACACTGCCCAGGGCTGTGTGGCCACTCCAGCCCTTGCCTGCCTCTTCTCTCCCCTCTGGCTGTGGGGCTGGGGAGTGTGGGCTGTACCCTGCCCATGGCAGACAGCTGCAGTGAGAGCTGGTGACTGCCTTCATGGCCCTGCTTCCAAGGGATCTGCAGCCACACAGCCCCAGGCTCAGCTGAGGTCAGTGGAGAACCCGGGGCTGCTGATGGGAGCCTCCTCCTATTTGCTTCCCAAGAAAAATCACCCCCACAAAGTCAGACACAGGATCGGGGCAGTGGGAAGGTTGAACCCCCATCCTTGGCCTCAGTGAGGGGTGAAATAACTTTGGAAACGTGATACTTGAGAGGCAGGAAATCACGGCCGTGGTGGCACTGAGCAGGGAACAAAGAAGTTCTTTAATCCCTCTCAGTCCCCAGCCATGGTGCCCTGTGAGCCTGGCTGGAGTGGGAGGTACAAAGAGCACTCAAAATTCCCCCTGTTCGGCACAGAAATCCAGCACAGCACATTCTGCAGCCCCCAGCCTGAGTGTGGCAGCTGGCTCTTACCAGGCTCCTCGATGATGTAGAGAATGGACTTGCCACTGGAGTCCTCGTAGTACTGGAACCTCATCACACAGTCATTCTCGTCCTTATAGGTGCAGTTCACGGCATCCTTGCCCCTGTCACCTGCCAGAGTGAGAGGCTCAGAGCCCCCATGCTGAGGGGTGCACACACAGAGGGAAAGCGTGTGGCATACACAACCCCCTGGATTTCCACGTGTTAGGGCAGGGGTTGGGTCTCCTCTTACTCAGCTCCTGCACCGTCTCGATCTCGTCACGGCACACGCGGCTGCAGGACTGCTGCTCCACTAGCTTTCCCCGCTCAAACTTCTTGCACTCCACGCAATCCCTGTGGAAGAGGGGGGAGGTACCATGAGCTTCTCCATGCTCTCCTCAGGGAACTGTCACACCTTTCAGTCTCAGGTTGTGGAAATCACCAGAGTCCCAACCCTACCAGGCTGCAGATAGTGAGAGCTCCTGCCACCAGTGCTGCCAGCTCCACGATGGGATATGACCCTTCCAAGCTCTCTGCCAGCCCCCAATGTGGTATGACCTGTCCCAGCCCTCTGCTCTCTCTCACTTTTTGATGGTGCAGGCGTCCGGGCAGGTGGGGCACTTCTCACAGGTGTCTCCGTAGGAGCCGGGCTGGGTGCACTCGCAGCGGCCGCACACACACGAGCCGTGGCCACTGCACACCAGCCCATTGCTGGACATGCAGGTGTCAGTGCGTGTGGTGCAGTTGCAGTAGTCGCCTGTCCAGTCTGAGTCGCACAGACAGTCCCCACAGCTGCACTGCCCGTGGCCTGGGGACAACCAGAAGGCATCTAAGTGTCTCCACAGATCCCGTCAGCAATTCCCCACATGGATGCCCATGACCCAGAGTGGCAGTTCACCCTCTGTGGGCACGGCAAGGCAGACCAGCCACCTAGGACAACTCCTTTGCACTGTCCTTGGGGTGGGACACAGAGCAGCTCACACCTTCACCATGTCCCCAACTCTCCTCTTATCCCACTCAAGCAAGAACAAACTCCCACATTTCAGGATGAGCTGCCCCAGCTCCAGCAGCAGCAATGGGAGATGCTCCATCAGACCTGTCTCTGAGAAAGTCAAGTTCTGGCTGTGGCTTTGAATTTCAGATTGAGTCAGGACATCTGGTCGAAGCTCCCAAGTCTCACTCCTTTCTCAGCCCTGGACCAGGCAGGGAAAGCTGACTGCTGGGAAAAGCCCAATGCATGCTCACCGAGACTGGTTTAATCAGACAGACAGACAGGCATGCTCAAATCCTGCCAAAGCCTGGAGCTATTTGGATTGTGGTTTGATTCCAGCTCAAAGATGAGACACAGTAAGTGGTGGAAACACTGCGGAGCTGCACGCACTGACCCGTCCTAAGCCCTGAGCACAGCGGAACATGTTGGGAATGCTGCTCCCGGCGGGGGATCGGCTGGGCACCGTCCCAGCCATGGCCTTGGAGGCACCAGCATGTGAAATAAATGTGTAACCCCGTTAATGAGGAACTAGGGCTGAGTCACAGGAAAATAGTGCCAGGCTGGGTGACAAGGCGTGGAAACAGATGGGTAGGCTGGGGAGGCTCAGTGGGATGGGATCGATGCCATCGGGGTCAGAGAGTTCAGGTTAATTAACAGCCCACCCTGGCTGGGGGCAGCTCTTCATCATTGCCCTTCACCCATCCTGGGGACCTGCAGCCCTTGTTCAAACAGACACAGGCTCCTTGAGGACACTGACTACTCAGGGTGGGGGAAACCCAGCGTTTCCACCTCCATTATCAGCAGGCTGTTAAGACAAAGGATCAGTCTGAGCAGCACAGAGGCAGTGTGAGCCATGAAGTTGGCCTGAGGGGCAGGTGGGGCCCCAAAAACTCCATTTGGGGACACCAGGGAGCAAGAATCGAGTGTCATCTGGCCCCAGGTTTCAGCTCACTCAGGCTGGGCTCCAGTGGAGTGGAATCAGCTTTGGCCACGGATGTTTTCCTGGGGATTTTTGGGATTTCAGCAGGAAAGTGGTGGCTTTTTCTGGCACTCTGTTAGCAGCTACCTATCCTGGGCTTACAGAGGGAGGCTGGGGCTACGAAAGGGGGTGGCTACTCCTCTCCCATTCCCCCCTTGAATCAGTTTTGGGGTGCTCTGATCCTGGAGAGGATGTGCCACAGTTTCATGTCACCTCTCTCACTTCCCTTAACTACAGGAGATGGGCAGAGCACTGCGATTCACTCAGACCTTCAGTGTTTACTGGAGATCTGGGTGGAAGGAACCTTAAATGAAGGTTCCTGGTGGGTAAGAGGCCCTGGCATATCAGGACATTTGGAACTGCTGTTGGGATGGGAGTTTTGCAAGAGGGCTTCTTCTGTGGGAGGAGAACCAGAGAACCCAAGGACCTGGTCCTCTCTTCCCAGTACTGAGAGGAGCTGGACTGGAGAGAGAGGGGGAGTCTGGGAGCACGTGGAAGAGATGAATATTCAGGAGGGGAGATGCTGTAAGGCCAGCGAGGAGGGAGGATTTACTTCCCCAACACTTTTGCCAACAGGAAGTCTTCCAGAACTGGGTGGAGGATAAAACCCACCTCTCCCATCCCCTCCCCTCCCCCTCCACCCTGGGGAGTACTGCAGAGCAGTACTTCTGATGTATTTGAGCTGTGGTTCGAGCGAAGTCCCTGGCCTGTGCACCCCAGAGCTGCTTTGTCTGGTCCCCACCAGCCCTACCAGGCCTTCTTTTTAACCTTCTAGCTCATCCCCGCTCCCAGCTCTCAGGCACAGGAGGTGATACCGGCGCCCAAAAAGGAAGTAATTCCCGTGGCATCACTTCAGACCTGGGCTGGTCCGTGGAAATCCATGGCTGAACAAGCCAGAGGTGGGGACAATACACAGGAAAAGTCCCAAAATGACTGGTGTCTCCCTTGCCCATGATCTCAGGCAGCCTAAACAGCCCCAAGCTGCCTCCCTGCCAAGTCCAGAACTCACCCGAGCACATCTGGCCCTTGAAGCGAACGCAGGAGAAGTCGTCGCACTCGCAGTACTTGCCCGTCACCTTCCCGAAGTCGCTGCTGTGGCACACGCACTGCCCGCAGATGCACTCGCCACGCTGGCTGCACAGGGGCTGGCCTGGCCGGGGGCTGCAGTTGTCCTGCTGTGAGGGGTTGTACTCCTCCTCCGAGCACTCGCAGTGCGAGCCCAGGCGCCCGGGGTTACAGCGGCACACGCCGCACTCCAGCGTGCCGTTGCCGCGGCTGCAGGACGGGCTATTGGCCTCGGCGTGGCTCTCACAGGAGCACTCGCAGTCGAAGTTCACCAGAACCATCAGGCTGTCCTTGAAGCCCACGGGTTTGATGGTGAAGGATTTCTGTTGCTCCTGGGGGCAGCCCCGCACTTTGGCCTCAATGCTGAAGCTCACCTGGAGGGCAAAGGTGTGTGTCTGGATGTCAGTACCTGCTCCAGTCCGTGCCCCAGCTTAAGGAGCTCAGGTCTCTTTGGGCTCATCAAAGCTTATCAAAGCTGTCCCAGCACAATGTGGGCCAGAGAATGTGCCTGCCACAGCAACCAGGGAAATTTTAGATTCAATATTAGGAAAAATTTCTTCACTGAAAGGTTTGTCAGTTACTGGCACAGGCTGCCCAGTGGAACCACCGTCCCTGGAAGTATTCAAAAAACCTGTAGATATGGTGCTTAGGGACATGGTTTAGTGGTGGACCTGTGAGAGATCAGTTAGTAGTTGGACTCGATGGTCTTAGAGGGCTTTTCCAACCCAAATGATTCCAGGTTCCCATGCCCTGTGGGCAGCAGCCCAGGCTGAGCTAGAGAGATCACAGAGTTTGCATCCAGCAGATTCAAAAAAGCATTTTCCTCCTTGCACCCACCCTGCTGGACCTCTCTCTCTTGTGCTGAGGTTCCAGGGTCTGTGTCACCTGGGAGGTCATGGGACAAGCAGATGGTGCTGGTGCAGAGCAACAGATGACCTGGCAGTGCTGCTACGTAGAGGGGAGAAAAGCCAAGCCCACGAGCAGGATCCTCACCGTGTCCCCGATCTTGAGCCCCACGCAAGACTTGAGCCCAGGGATGACCTCGTTGTTGAGGCACGTGGCATTGAAGGCCAGGGACAGCTCTTCAGGGAGGTCACGCACCTCCAGCTCCACTTTGGAGCGGATTTTCTAGGGGAGGAGAGAGGAGTGATGAAGACACAGCACACGCTGGACAGGGCTCAGCCCTGGGAGGGTCCTCCCCTGCCCCCAGCACCACAGTGATGCTCCCACACACATGGGAAAGGAGCCAAGTGCCCGGAGTCTTTCTCAAGACTCAGCTGTGTCATTCTCTACAGGGAAAAGTCTTCAAGATAGTCAGGGAGAGGCGGTGAACACCCCCGGGGTGCCTGCACACATGGGTGGAGGCAGATGCTCACAGCTGGTCCAGGGAGGATGCTCAGGGCGGGGGGAGCTCACAAATCTGTGGGGGTTGTTGGCAGTGGGAAGCAGTGGCTGTTTTGGGAGGGAGAGGGCTGCTGTGGGGCCATTACACTGCACACTCACCCCATAGGAGTCCACTATGAGCTGCAGAACATTGCTGGAGTCTCTGGACAAGGTGCCCACGGTTGTGCCTGGGATCAGCTCACTGTAGTTCTGGGAGAATATCATAAACAGGGTCTGTTTGTGATGGGTAAATGTGCCATGGCTGGGCCAAACCCCGTCCAGGCACACGGGAGCTTTGATAGGACAGGAGACCAACAAGCCATGTCCAGCCACCCATGGCCCACCAGCCCCTGAGGAAGGTGGCTCTGCACAGCAGCTGGTACCTGGTAGAGGCCAACAACTGTATCCGTCACAGCAAAGATCAAGTTGATGTTCTTCTGTGAGAGTTTCTCAGTCATCAGGCCCAGAGAGGGATAGTCCTGGGGAAGAGGAGAGGTATAGCCTAGGAACATGTACGCCCCCACCTTGGTCCCCATCGTGCTCTCCAACCATGGCTGGAACACCTGTCCCATCCCATGGGAACCCAACAGGAGCTCTGAGCCCCACAGCCCCATGCCTGGGTCAGGCTTTACCAGCGTGGTGGTGGCAGAGTAGAAATTATCCTTGTCGATGTGGCACTGGGCGTCATTGGGCTGCACGATGCCAGCCAGCCGCCCGTCCAGCGCGATGTGGGTCTTGGCGTCCGTGGTGAAGACGAGCAGGTGGGAAGCGTCATTCCTCCAGCCAATTTTTTCCTGCAGTGAAAGGCAGCTCCCAGTCATGTGTCAGCACATGCTGAGGGCAGCCCCGTGTGCCAGCACCCCATTGCTGCCTTTGTGCCGGGGGTCACGGCTTGGCCTTAGAGACCAACCTCTGCACAGGGAACCAAGGCAATTGCTCTCCCAGGGAAGTGCTGTGGGAGTGGGCTCTGGAAGGTGGGCATGGGATGCTTGTAGGTGGAAGATGAGTTTTAATTGGTTAGAGTGTTAATCAAGGGGCTAATGACTCAGGGATGCAACACCTCCAGCAAAAACAAGGTGCAGGCACAGGACGGTGTTGTCCCTTCTGGACTGGTCACTGTAGGGCTGACATGGGATTGTTCCCAAGCACCTGCTCCACTCTTCTCCCCTACCATGATCCCATGAGAGTCCTGCTCTTCCCTTGGCTATTGGGCTAGAAATGTTTCACTTGAATGTTCACCCTCTCCAGAAATGAGTCACACAACAGCTCAACAAGGCTTGTGATCACATCCTGGAGGGGTGGGTTGGTCCCTGCCAACCCACCTGGCCCAGCCTGATGACCCTGTCCTGACCCCAGCCAGGCCTTCCTGCCCCTTACATCACACACGGTGGCCTGGATGATGGCATCGAAGCCGCCCTCAGGTGCGTCGCGGTTCCGGGAGACATTCTGCTTCCGCACCTCCTCGTTGAAGCGAGTCACCTCATCCGTGAGCGACAGGACGTGTTTGTACCCAAACATGGGCAGGCAGGTCTCCCCGATCCTGCAGGAGGACAGCAGGGGAACAGGGCTCAGGGCTCACTGGCTCTTCCAGTTCCCATCCCTGCCCTACAGCCATCCCACATCCCATGGTCTGCCCAGGATATGCTGGAGGGACCCAATCCCCCCAAGAGCCTGAGTCCGGTGAAGGACCTTTTAAATACAATTCATGTTCTAGGGATGCTGGGCTCAGGTCAGCTCCCAGCCTCAGTCCTGCTGGGATTTTTAGGAGTAATTTTCTTCCAGCCTCAACATTTCTTTTGAAAAAATGATGCAAAATTTTTCCCTCAAGAGCTTTCCAGTGATAATTATATTTCTGGATTAGATCTGCTCCTCTTCCCTGTGCCAGCAGAACACAGGTTGCAGCAAGGTTTAAACCCTGTCCAGAATCATGCACCCACTTTCTCCACTTCCCTCCTTTCTTCCCAGGCTCAACTTCACTCCTGAATTCTCTGCCTACCCCCCTCCTAGGAGCACAGGGGAACAGGGAATGGGGGATGAATTCAGTTCCAACACCTCTGTCATTCCTTCCTCCTCACACTTTCCCTTCTCCAGCCTGTTGTCCTTCCCATGGGAGACAACCTTTCAAGAAGCTCTCAAACACAGGTCCTTTCTATGGGCTGCAGGTCTTCAGAAACTGATGTGGATTTCCAGCCACATTCCGGTGGTGTCCCATCAACTTCTAGCCCTTAGAGGACTCCCTCAACCTGGACTTACTCATAGCAAGGGTTCTTGACGGCTTCTGGAGGAGATATGTACATGTAGGGGGAAATGGGTTTGTCCACAAAGGCCCCGAAGCCGATGCGTAGGTTGCTGGTGAGCTTACGCATCTCACTGGCCAGCTTTGTGCCCAGGTTCTGGATGTTCCTCAGGTCGTCTTTCATTGAGTTGGACAGGTCCATCAGGTAGTAGATGTCCACGGGGTAATCTTCCACTTGACGCACTTGGACATGAAAGACCTGCGAGTCATCTGCAAAGTGACAGGGCAGTAGAGTGAGAGCTCCTCTCCTGGAAGGGGCAGGGGGCCTCACCACAGGGTTAGGGAGAAGAGGTCAGCATCAGCCCAAAGGGATGGTTAAAGCTTCTAGGAGGAGAACATCACCCTTAGACAAAGGGGCAAAGCCCTTAATCAGGTGCTTGCACAGGAGATGTGCTGTGCACCCCTTGGAAGTGTCCAAGGCCAAGTTGGATTGAACTTGGAGCAACCTGGGATAGTGGAAAGAGTCCCTGCCCATGGCAGGGAATGGAACTGCATCGTCTTCAAGGTCCCTTCCAACCCAAAAACCATTCTGGAATTCTCTGGCA